>NC_041408.2:14586758-14886758 GCF_900747795.2 Erpetoichthys calabaricus | reverse complement strand
AGAAATAATAATATGCACAAAGTATTTTGCTTAGTGCATTTGCTTTGCTCTTCTCGCCTGACGTCGATGCCATCCTAGACAATGTTTACTCTATGCTACTCAAGTCAAGTCAGTGAGTTTAACAGTCCTCCTAGCAAAGAGGGTCTACCTATAATGTAAAAGTGAGTGTGATAGACGTCTACAGTTTTTTGTCACCCTCTGCCCCTGAATCTTGACATCCACCCTCAACTCCTTGTGGTGAAAAAAGTCGACATCCTCCCTAAAAGAGTTAAAATTATTGAAGCCACACAAAGCTTTAGAAATAGTTGTATGCCCTTTCCCTGATCAATACCTCACCAATAGTTTGATCGTGGCAGCCTACAGAGAAATCCGTGGACCTTGCTGTGTGAATTGTGGGACTTTATATACACAGCAGTGTGTGCATCTCTAACCGATGTCTAATCAATTCAGTTTGCCACTGGTGGACTCCACTCAAGTTCTAGACACATCTCAAGAATAATAAAAGCAAATAGGCTGACCCTGAGCACAATTTGGAGTGCCACAACAAAGGGTCTAAATAATTAATTAATTAGCTGTTTCTGGTTTAATCACTGTTATCATCCTTCTTGATCCGAGTGTGGCATTTCACACTACAGGGGGTCCTCGGGTTACAACGTCTCGACATACGACGTTTTGAGTTTACAACGCTCACTCCCATAAAAACTTTAAAAAAAAATTGAGATGTGAGAAGAAATAAAAGTAAGGATTTGTTTTTACACTCATTTTTTCTGTTACTTAGTACAGTGTACAGTACAGTATATTTGTCGTTTTCCTTTTTCTGTGGCTTAGTTGTGTTTTTATGTTCTAGATTATGATTTTGCAAATGTGTTAGGATAGGTAAGTGACTTAGGCTAGGGTGTGTTTCGACTTACACCAAAATTCGGGTTACATCACTGTTGTAGGAACGGAACTGTGTTGTAACCTGAGGACCCCCTGTATTTGTCACACTACTCTTCTTATTACCTACACTCTACTAGATTGGTTTAGATCCTATCTCTCAGGCCGCACTTAATTTGTTTAGCTTCAAACTTTGACATCCCAAACCACCGCTGTTACTTCAGGTGTGCCCCAGGGCTCTGTCCTGGGACCTCTCCTTTTCATTATTTACCTCCTTTCCCTCAGCAATATCTTTTGTAAATATAACATTAACTTCCACTGTTACGCTGATGACACCCAGCTCTACCACACTAGTAAACCTACTTTTTTCCTTTCCACCTTCCTCGCTTATTGATTGCATAGCAGAAATCAAATCCTGGTTTTCTTCAAATTTTCTTAAATAGTGACAAAACTGAGGTTCTTGGTACAAAATCAACATTATCCAAAACTGATCATTTTTCCTTTGTTATTGATAATTCCTCTGTCTCCCCTTCCCCACAGGTTAAGAGTCTGGGTGTCATCCTTGACAGTACTAGATCCTTTCAGTCCCACATCAATAACATCTCCCAGTCTGTGTAACGTTAATCGTATTCGCCACTCCCTCACTCCCCATACCACTGCTATCCTTGTTCATAGCCTTGTCACTTCTCGTTTTGATTATTGCAATTCCCTTTTCTTTGGTCTTTCTCGCAAATCTCTTTAAGCTTCAACTGGTCCAGAATTCAGCTGCCCACATCATTACTAGAACCCCCTCTATTCACCATATCACTCCCGTCTTAGACAAGCTTCACTGGCTTCCAGTTAAGTTCCGCATTGAATTCAAAATTCTTCTGTTAACTGTTAAGTCTATCCACAACCTCGCCCCTCCATATCTGTCTGACCACCTCCGTGTTGCCATTCCCTCCCGCACTCTTAGATCCTCTTCTTACATCCACTTGACTGTCCCCTTCGTCCGTCTTACCACCATGGGGAGCAGAGCAACTGAATGCTCTGGAACTCATTTCCTTTCGAGCTTAGAAACATTGATTCATTCTCACTTTTCAAGTCTAAACTTAAAACTCATTTTTTTAAAACTGCTTTTTCTCTTTGACTACAATTGCTTTGTCTGATTTTTAAATTTTGTATTTTTAGTTTTGTTTATAATGTGTGTTTTTATGTATTGTTCGGTGTCCTTGAGTCTTTAGAAAGGTGCCCACGAATCAATAAAATGTATTAATTGAGAGATTTCAGTTTTGGATTTTGAATCAATTTGCAAACCTTTCTGAGAACATTCTGCATTTTGTCATTTTAGAGTTATTGCGTGCAGATTGATGAGCAAAAATTACACATCCATTTAAAATGAAATCGACAACATAATTAAGTGTGCCGAAACTGAAGGGGTCCTAATACTTTCTGAATCCACTCTATTTTAAGTTTTAAATTTGTATAACTACTGTGATGGACGGCCAGTGGTTCAGTCCGGCCTGGACATCCCTGAAAGAAAAGAATGGAAGAAGGCAGCCTTTTCAGGATACTGCCTCCCCCGGGACGCTAGGTGGCAGTTTCCCTGGATGGCAATGGTTCCCCGGATTCCCTCAGGGCATCCTGGGACATGGAGTTCATTTCCTCAGCCCTGTTGGGTGCCGTGGGTGCCGCCAGGGGGAGCTCACAAAGAACCTGGGGACTCCTACTGTTACTACAACCCGGAAGTACTTTGGAGTCACGAGGACGGAAGTCTGCAGTACTTCCGGGCTACTTGAAGACAGATGATGTGGCGTTTGACCAGGGAGCAACACTTCCAGATCATTGATTATTTAAAGGACTGTTGAAGACCCAGCAAGGAGAGCTGGAGTTGGGTGGTAGTGTGACGGAGTTGCTGGGAGTGGAGGATTGATTTATTGTATTATTATTATTGATTATTGAGTATTGGAGAATTGTGGAGTGTGTGGTGCTTTGTGTACTGTATCAGAAGAAACATATTAAAGAATTCTTCTTAGTGCTTTTACAAGTGTGTCCTGGACGTCTGTCTGATGGGTTTCACGGGGCAACAGCGACCCCTATCGTCCACACTACCTACAGGGCTAACATATCTGGGTGATTTATTTGACACTTTGCTCAAATACACTGACCATCCCCTTTTTGGACCACTCACTTGCAGAGCACACTTTCAGAATATCTGCTCAAATTAATGTGTCCAAATGTATGTAATGGGAAATGTCAGACTAAAATACCAAGCTGATTTTCAAAGTGAAAATGTAGCTCAATAGACTTTACTATAATGTATTTTACTTTTTTTTTCTATTTTTCAGGTTTCGTGCCATTATAAACACCCTGATTAACATTGGACCAACAATGATTAATTTTGGACAGCTAATTTTGGTATGTTAGGTTCCTTAATTTTTGTATTAACTTTATAGATTCATCTTTTCTTTTTACTTAACCAGAATTTTTCCTCTGTTTGTTTGTGCAGGTAGTGTACTACATATTTGCTGTCATTGGAATGGAGGTATTTAAAAATAAAATTAAATTTTACAACTCCAACTCTAGTGAGCCCTTGAGTGAGTTTTGTGGAAATGACATCTTGAAAGACTCAGCGTTTGTAAAGAGCAAATATTGCAAGAACAATTTTAATAACATTGTGTCTTCCTTCATCCTTCTTCTGGAGCTGACCGTTGTCAACCAGTGGCATGATATCCTTTTACAAAATGTGTGGTCCACCTAGATAAACTGCATTTTTTTATTTTACTAAAAAAATACAAAAACTTTGTGGATGATATGAAATATCCCGTGATAAAAGCAATATATGCTTCTGTATGGAAGCACAGTGCTGCTGCCTCAAAGATCCCGAGTCCTGGGTTAAAATGAAAGTCGGATCACCGTCTGTGAACATGTAGCACATTTACAATACAATACAATTTATTTTTGTTTAGCCCAAAATCACACAAGAAGTGCCGCAATGGGCTTTAACAGGCCCTGCCTCTTGACAGCCCCCCAGCCTTGACTCTCTAAGAAGACAAGGAAAAACTCCCCCAAAAAAAACCCTTGAAGGGAAAAAATGGAAGAAACCTTGGGAAAGGCAGTTCAAAGACAGACCCCTGTCCAGGTAGGTTGGGGTGCAGTGGGTGTCAAAAAGAAGGGGGTCAATACAATACAATACACAGAACAGAACACAAGTAATCCTCAATACAGTATAAAAATAAAAATATTACAAGTATGGAGCAGAATTTTACAGTAGATGATATCATATAATATGATTTACCTCATGTGGTATGCATGTTATAGTATTTGTGAGCTCTGAACTTGGCCCTTATCATTAAATAGGTGTGTTTGTGAGTGTGTGTGTGTGTGTGTGTGTGTGTGTGTGTGTGTGTGTGTGTGTGTGTGTGTGTGTGTGTGTGACTGAGAGAGAGAGAGAGCAGACCCTGTCCAGAGCTGATTCCTACATTGTTCCCTGATGCTACCAGTATTCACTCCAGCCAACTCATAGTTGTAAAAACATTAGAAATGATTGAAGAAGGGTATATTGCAATAAGTGTACATACAGGGGTGGGCAAAAGTAGGTTTACAGTTGTTTGTATGGAAAAAGACATGTAGGTTAGCATAGCAATAATAAGAAGACAAAAAATAATGCAAATGTATAATACATTAATTAATCTTCTTATATAATACGTTACCGTGGCTGTCCGTTTGTCTGTCTTGGATTTTAAATCACCTGTTGCTTGCAAACCGTTTCACTTATTGACATGAAATTTGGTACACATATACTATGTGAAGTCTACTCTCCGCTTTCGGGGTGATGATTGACCTCCACGGTTATTACTCTTTTTATTTTTATTTTATTTTATTGTCGAATCAGCTCTTGGCAGTGGCCATGCGGCGCATGCATACGGGCGCCGCTCTCATTCCCTACCTACTTTGCCATCACTTCCTCTACCTCTTCATGTCTTAAATCTTTCTTGAGGCAGATTAAAGACTTAAGTGCCAGCTTGAGTGAAAAATTAAGAAAAAAGTATTAAGTAATTCATCCATCCATCTATTTTCCAACCCGCTGAATCCGAACACAGGGTCACGGGGATCTGCTGGAGCTAATCCCAGCCAACACAGGGCACAAAGCAGGAACCAATCCCGGGCAGGGTGCCAACCCACCGCAGGACACACACAAACACACCCACACATCAAGCACACACTAGGGCCAATTTAGAATCGCCAATCCACCTAACCTGCAGGTCTTTGGACTGTGGGAGGAAACCGGAGCGCCCGGAGGAAACCCACGCAGACACAGGGAGAACATGCAGACTCCACGCAGGTCTCCCAACTGCGAGGCAGCAGCGCTACCCACTGCACCACCGTGCCGCCCGTACTAGATAGATAGATAGATACTTTATTATTCCCAATGGGAAATTCACATTCTCCAGCAGCAGCATACTGATACAATAAATAATATTAAATTAAAGATTGATAGTAATGCAGGTGAAAAAACAGACAATAACTTTGTATAATGTTAAATGTTAACGTTTACCCCCCCGGGTGGAATTGAAGAGTCACATAGTGTGGGGGTGGAACGATCTCCTCAGTCTGTCAGTGCAGCAGGACGGTGACAGCAGTCTGTCGCTGAAGCTGCTCCTCTGTCTGGAGATGATCCTGTTTAGTGGATGCAGTGGATTCTCCATAATTGATAGGAGTCTGCTCAGCGCCCGTCGCTCTGCCACAGATGTTAAACTGTCCAGCTCCGTGCCTACAATAGACCCTGCCTTCCTCACCAGTTTGTCCAGGCGTGAGGCATCTTTCTTCTTAATGCTGCCTCCCCAGCACACCACTGCATAGAAGAGGGCGCTCGCCACAACTGTCTGATAGAACATCTGCAGCATCTTATTGCAGATGTTGAAGGATGCCAGCCTTCTAATGAAGTATAGTCGGCTCTGTCCTTTCTTACACAGAGCATCAGTTTTGGCAGTCCAGTCTAATTTATCATCCAGCTGCACTCCCAGATATTTACAGGTCTGCACCATTTGCACACAGTCACCTCTGATGATCACGGGGTCCATGAGGGGTCTGGGCCTCCTAAAATCCACAATTAAGTTTAATTAAAATTACAATTACTAGGTAATTGCAACACAAAAACTGACTTAATCAGTTTTAATGCAAAAAGATTCCGACGGAAGAAGAGAAGAAGCGGGCCGCTAGGGTGGAGAAAAGAAGAGCTGCTCAGGAAACAGCAAGCGCATCAACCTCTGAGCAAACGAATGGTAAACGTACAGAGAAAGAAGATGAAAACTAGGAACGCTCAAGTCAAGTGTATTCACTGTACGTTATCGTGCAGTACGCCGTTACTGGTAAATAAATAATAATACCAGAATAAACTCTATGCTTTGCATACTGACAACTGTAAATCTACTTTTGCCCACCCCTGTATATACAGTACCTATAGAATTTCACAGCCCCAGGAACCATCTTGGTATGATTCTTGTCCTGGGCATTGTTTGTGGTTTGCATCCTTCATATATTTGCACGTACAAGTATAACACATTCTGGCAGATAATAAAGTTCCCTGCAGTAGAAAGTTTGTGATAACAGTTTGCTAAAACATAACAGATGATCTGACTAAAAGCAACTGGAAGACACACACATAGATTTGACGGCTTGTATGTTTATCAAATGTTAGATGATTCCCTCGTGGGTAAAGCTGGAAACAAATGCTCAAAATAACAAAACTAGTGTGTTCGAAAGTACTTCATAAATGGAAACAATTCTATATCCCCTCCAAGAAACTAACCTGAACACCCTGGGACACTTATATCTGCAATTGCTTCTCTAATCGTCAGTTCGGTAAAATTAGGAGCAACAGAAAGAGCAAACTCAGCCTCAATCTTTTCTTAGCAATTTGGGGGTGAATCAAATTTGTCATTTCAAGTAGTGAGGTAATGGATTGACAATTTCATAATGGCCTTTGTGTAGTGAGTGTAGGTGCATATATGAGAGGGTTCTGCAATGGGCAGACCCCTTGTCCAAGACTGTTTCTGGCCTTGCACCCAGTGCCACAAGGTTAGTTTCTAGTGTCCTGCAGCCCTGAATTGTAGTCGGGTTTGAGAATGCTATTATATATTACTAGTTGTGTAGGCCCGTGCTGTAAAAAGCCTGGGCTCCCAGACGTTGCGCGTGTTAAAGTTGTCTGTGAAGGGCTCCCTGTTTAAACGCGGCTGCCAGTCATGAACTGGGCCCTAGGTCGCACAGCATTATGATTTTTTATAAGGGAAACAAAATTACAAAACAAAACCCTTGGACATTGATTCGATAGGAACGGCCTACTCGGAATCACTGTCCGAATAGTAATTATGTGGTGGTGTAGGAGCATTTCTGCTTCTCTCCGTTCACAGTCCGTCTCGTTTTCACGACGCTGTCGTTTCCTGTCACGATCTCTTCTCAACCTTTCTCCAATCTCGCAGGTTGCTTTGTGGCAATCCAAAGAGTAAGGCAATATACACGGAGCAATGGTTATAAAAAGGGGTCACATAGGTATCCAAGCATAAATAGGGATCACTTCACTGACATGTGAGTAAGCCACGGTACAACTGTGAGACGCGCAGCACTCACCGGCTACAACATAACAATAATAATTTCCGGAACGTGCTGTTACGTTGTCATTCATTTTACCCACTGTCTTTCTTTCATTCATATGTTATGTAGGCACGTACCTTTTATCTTCGGCAATCTCATTCTCTAATCAGGTCTCAGGAGCTAACCAGTGTAACACTGTCCACCACCCCTTTCGTTATTCTGGCACATTGTTGACGTCCGTGAGTAACAACAACATACTTAACTGGAAGGTGGTCTACGCATGCGTGAAATTCGCGGACAAACAAAGATCAAGATCCAAATGAAGATTATATATAAAGATTAGTTAATTTAAAGCACAACAATTTGTTTAGTTTGAATGTCTGTGTTTTGAGGTGTGACTGGAGTACTACAGTCTTCAGTACTATAAGCCTGGAGGAGATTCTTAATGCAATGCCTATGTTTTAGCTGTCTCTCTACTGCCATCTAGTGCTTCTTCTTCTAATTCATTCGCGGACAAATAAAGATCAAGATCCAAATGAAGATTATATATAGAGATGGGAATTGTTACATATGCATTATTTTCACTTTTACTTTATTTCCGGCCCTGGGCGTGGTTAAATCTCTTTCTTGTGGGACGTATAATGCTGCTTGCATTGTGGAGGGTTGGACTCAATGCATGCTAAGAAGATGCGGTCGGATCATCTGCTGGCGAGCTGCGTGTTCTGCTTGTCCCTTGTCGTTGTTTTAAGAGCTGGGAGCACATGAAGTGTGTCTGCCAAAAGCATTCCAACAACTGCGAGGTTAGATGTCCGTGAACTTGTTTTAAATTGTTTGTTAGTAGGGTGTGACATGCAAAAGTCACCGTCTCATGGGATTTGCTTCTTAAGGTTGTAACGTCTAGTCTCGTGTGATGTCAAAGTGTCTCTCTGAGATGATCACGTCACGTCATGTCTCGCACCTCCCTGAGGTGCGTTATGCTCCTGCCACTTCGCGTCTCTCCGGCTGAACGCTCGCTAAGGAGATGCGGACGGATCAGCTGCTGGCTTTGTGATGCTGCTGCCGAGCTGCATGTTCTGCTTTTAAGATGGCAGTAATTAAAGAAGCTCCCAAATTTCTCATCATCGTCGCACTAAAAACTTGTTCAGTTTTGGCTGTTAACAATTATCACCCTTTCATAAATTACCCGCCGCAGGATCATTTACACTGCTGCTGATGTTTACTTTTATATCACAGTCAGATTTTACCTTCCAGGTTAATTCTTCAACTGCATGGAAAACACAAATCCGGGGAGTTAGACATGTAGATGTTTTTGGTCATCCATTTGATGTGTAAACACCATGCAGTTGGTACTTGGCCATTCAGGCAGGCAGAAGGCACTTAATGACCTATCCAGGCAAACTGGACCCTAGCAGATTTACCGTCTCTTTTTAACGTCATTTTCTTTCACTCTAAGTCTACTCCTGGCTACTGGCTTTACAATGGTGACTCATGTTGCTGCAAGAACGTTCTTTGTTGTTTTTCACATTATTGTGGTCATCATCATCATCAAGTAAGTATATTTCTGTTTTCTTTTGAGAGTATTAGATGTATTAAATTCTTCTTTCAAATGTTATGTAGGATTATTTGTCTGTTAAGCATTAAATTACTTTTTCATATTCTGAGTTTCAAACAAAAGTACTCTTATATAGTGCATGTTCTATCTATCTATCTATCTATCTATCTATCTATCTATCTATCTATCTATCTATCTATCTATCTATCTATCTATCTATCTATCTATCTGATCCTGCCAACTACGCTATCTATCTATTTATCTATCTGATCCTGCCAACTACGCCATCTATCTATCTATCTATCTATCTATCTATCTATCTATCTATCTATCTATCTATCTATCTATCTATCTATCTATCTATCTATCTATCTATCTATCTATCTATCTATCTATAGGGTAAGGAATTCTGACCTGTTTAGTTTTGATTAAAGAAGCCTACATAGAACCCACTCCAGGCCTTCAAAATTGTTAAAGGCATCAATACATTTAATTCAGTAGAATTCTCTCATACTCAAGGATTCCAGCAAGAAAAAAAGTAGTCCATTCAAGATGGAGACCCAGATGAAGATTCCCAGGGACATGAGAATCCTGAGCAAACTACTGAGTCAATTAGTTGAAAAAGACAAAACCCTTGAAGGCTTTCAACAATTGTCTCGAACAATTTTGCAATTGGCTAGCCAATGATGTCTTCTCCTTTAATTTAACCGAGTCAGAGAGTGAGGGAACATGCATGACGGTGACCTTGTAATGAACTGTTACTCCATCCCGGGTTGTTTCTTACTTTACGAATAGCTTGTGCTCCCATGTGAATTTCAATGGAAAGTGGACAGTTATTTAATTAAGACTGGCCTATATTCTTTTTAATACCTTTCAGAGATGCTGATTTCCTTTTAAAAAAACACTTTGGTGTTAATAATTGCCCTAGTCTTACCTTAACTGGATGTGCAAAATACTGTATGTTTGTTGTATCCAGTCAGTGAAAAGTTTTAAGTGAAGTTCTGCCTGTGTCCTAAGTTTGGAATCCCTGGATTCAAAGTTCAACAAACCACAAATAACAAACGGGGCTTGCTGCTGCTTGTGAATGCATTACTAAATATGTGTTTTTTGTAAATTGAATAAATCATAACTTCTGTTATTGTTTTATTTTTGTTTGCATGTGCATAGCATTTTTATAGCCTTTGTCCTCGAAGCATTCTTTGTTGAATACACGGTGGAAAAATGTGATCTGCAAACTTCCATTGAGAAAAAAATCCAGGAGCTTGATTTAGGAGTTCAAGAGTAAGTATTACAAAATAGGTGTCTCATCTTCACTGGTTCACTTAAATTAAATTGTCTTTTTTTCTTCTTTTTGTCAGAGATCATATTGGTGGGAGTCTAGTGGATGACATGGAAACTCATGACAACGAAGTGGACTCTTCAAGGTCCTCAAAAAGCAAGTCTCTCATGTTCAAGATTGCCTCGCAGAGTGAGTTTCACATTCCTATTCCAGCAAGATTTTAAAGCTCACCACATTCGGGTTGCTTTGTTTTTTTGTTTTTTTGTGTGTCCTTTAGTTGATCTCCTCTTATTTTAAACAAGTGACCTGCACAGAGTGGTCACCAGCAGGCAGATCTTCCTATATAAATTGAAAAAGAAGAAAATTTAGATGGGTGAACAAGACTTTATTCAGACAGTCAGGCAAATGTGTCAAAAGGATATAATCACATTTATTATTACTTTGAAATGTATGCATAATCAGTGTGGCCACCAGGGGGCACGCCAGCTCCCCAAACCCGACACACACAGACACAGGCACAAGTGTGTACAATGCACAAAGTTTTATTTCCAAGGGGAAAACACTTTTCACCTGCCTCCCACCAGAATCAAGCACAGTACAATAAACTACACACGACACTTTTCTTCTTTACCTCTTCTTTACTCTTTCTCTCTCTCTCTCCGTCTTTGTCTTTCCACCTCCATTCTTCCTCCAGCAAGCTTTGTGCTTCTTCATCCCGACTCTGGCTCCTCGAGTGAAGTGAGGCGGTCCCTTTTATGCTGCACCTGGGAGCACTTCAGGCCACCCATTAGCATTATCTGGAAGTACTCCCTCCCAGGTGGAAGCCCAAAGTAGGGCTCTGCAGCTCCCCCTGGTGGTCTCCACGGAACCCACCAGGGCTGTGCCAAACTCCAACTCCCATGGAGCCTTGCGGGAATCTGAGACGCCACTGCAAACCAGTGAGGCTGCCATCTAGCGCTCTGTGCACATCTGCTCCCCTCCTCTACAACGGCCCCCCAGCCATCTCTCGCACTAGTCATTTCTAATACAAGATGTGTGAAAATGGGTAGCATATCCATGCCTAGTTATAAAGAACTGCATATGAAAATGAATTGACTTACTGTGTTTCCTCCATCCATCCATCCATCCATCCATTTCCAGACCAGCTTAAACCATGGTGGCCAGTGGAGCTTTGATACCAGGCAGGGACCCACCTTGGTTGGAACACCAGTCATTGCAGAACACATGTGTTTGTTTTACACCAATTCTGCCTCACCTTTTATCTGTCATTACACATAAATTTTAATACTGAGTGAAAATTCTGTGTGAACGCAGTCCGAGGATGCACACAAACAGCCGTTCTCCTGGAACACTGCACTATTATTTTGCCGTTGATTACTTCTTTTTCAACTTTAGACATTATATTTCTACATCTTGGTTTCATTTCTGCATTTTAAAGGGTTTACGGTGCCCATAAAAAATATATTCACCTCCTTGGAAGTTTTCACATTTTATCATTATACAATATTCAATCACAATGAATTTGATTTGACTTTTTTGACACTGCTCAAAAGAAAACTACTCTTTAATGTCAAAATGAAAGCAGATCTCTACAAAGTGGTCTAAACTAATTACAAATATAAAATACAATAAATGGATTGCGTAAGTATAAATCATTGCTGGTTGAGCCAATTGCTTGTAGAAGTTACATTATTTATTTATCTTTCGATTGATTGATTGATTGTGTGCTTCTGCTGCTGTGTGGATCTAAATGTTCCCCTTGAGATGAATAAAGTTGATCTAATCTAATAATTAGTTCAGTGGAGGTCACCTGTCTGGGGTTTCAGTTGGTTGCAGTATAAATGCACTTCTGTAACTGAAAGGTCCAGCTTGTGGCGAGTCAGTACTATGGCCTAACCTACATGATGAAGACAAAAGAGTTACTCACTGAAGAGACGATTGAAAAACACAAGTCAGGGGATGGAGACAAAATAAATATCCAAGTCAATGAATAGTTCTTGGAGTCAATTTAAATTAGTCATTTTGAAATTGAAAGATTATGCCATACCTGTAAATCTACCTGGAGCAGGCCAAGCACAAAAACCTGAGTGATCACGCAAGAAGGAGACTAGTGGGGGAGGCCACCAAGAGACCTATGATAACCCTGAAAGAGTTACAAACTACACTGTGTAATGGCTGACCCCTTACCCGGCCGGCAGCCACACTACCAGGTCCCGTGGCCTGGATAAATTACTGAGGTAAACCTAAATCTACCAAGCCATACCTCTGACAAACAATACTTTCCCCCAATCGACGGTTAAACACAAGCAAACTATCCAAATGTAAATCAAGTGCAGTAATATATTAGATGAAATAAAATGAAAAATACAACAATACAAAACCCTGGGGTAATATATATATATATACAGTTAGGTCCATAAATATTTGGACAGAGACAACTTTTTTCTCATTTTGGTTCTGTACATTACCACAATGAATTTGAAATGAAACAACTCCGATGCAGTTGAAGTGCAGACTTTCAGCTTTAATTCAGTGGGGTGAACAAAACGATTGCATAAAAATGTGAGGCAACTCAAGCATTTTTTGAACACAATCCCTTCATTTCAGGGGTTCATTTAATCATTCTGGTGTATGTTCAGGCCATAGAGTGTTTGTGTATATTTTTATATTATCCATCCATTTTCCAACCCGCTGAATCCGAACACAGGGTCACGGGGGTGTGCTGGAGCCAATCCCAGCCAACACAGGGTACAAGGCAGGAACCAATCCCGGGCAGGGTGCCAACCCACCGCAGGACACACACAAACACACCAAGCACACACTAGGGCCAATTTAGAATCGCCAATCCTCCTAACCTGCATGTCTTTGGACTGTGGGAGGAAACCGGAGCACCCGGAGGAAACCCACACAGACACAGGGAGAACATGCAAACTCCACGCAGGGAGGACCCGGGAAGCAAACCCAGGTCCCCAGGTCTCCCAACTGCGAGGCAGCAGCACTACCCACTGTGCCACTGTGCCGCCCATTTTTATACTTATGTATTTATTTATTTAAAGAGGTTCTGTAAAAAGCCAAATATCCCCCTGGGGACATTAAAGTTCTATCCACCTATCTAACTTAGTTTGGCTTCATCCACCACACATTCTCCTGAGTTAGACCCTGAATGTCCCTTACCCCGTGAAGATACACTGTGTGAAAATAACTAAGGTTAACCCCTAATATTTGAAAGGGAATGTGTGCAGTGGCTAGAGTAATGGACTTTAAACCACGATTTCCTCTTCTGCATCATGGTGTGACCCTGGGTGAATCATCTAATCTGAGAGCGCTCCATATGTATAAAAACTGAAATGAAAATAAATCTGTGGATCTTTATTTGAAAAGTGATTTGAGCATGTACATGAAATGTGTTATTGCTGTTTTATTAGACAAAATTTCTAAAATCCATACTTTTGCTGTTTTTTTTTTTTTTGTTTTTTTTTGTTTTTTTTTAAGGATATAGAACTGTTGATGCATTATTACAACGCATGTTTGAGGCTGATCTCAGCCCTGATGATAATGGATGCTCCACAGATGACGAAAATGAACTGGACAATTTGCCACCCGATTTCACTTTTAACAACCCTGGCTTTAACAGTGCATGAGTCAAGAAGAGCGAACTGTGAATTTGGGGGAAATGTATACACGCTGTATACGTGTGTCAGGATTATTTACTTCAAAGTGCCACCTCATTGGTAAAGGTAAAAGAGAAAAAAGTTGTGTGTGTATCTGTGTGTGACCCTGAGTGAGATATATCTCACTAAAATATTCTAAACGGAAGAAAGGAAATGCAATATAGGCCAAATGTATTTAAATGTGTTTCTATATTATTTCTTATGTAAAGTGTGTAAAAACCACTCCAATTTTTATATTAAGAATACAATGTAAAAATATATAAGTATATAAATATTCAACTCTGTATATATTAAATTATTGTAGCAGGCATCCAAAATGATGTATACTTATACCAGTGTGTATTTTATGCTTTGGTAAAACAGTATTATAAAATATTATAAAACTTGCTCTCTGAACACTAAGGACTACAGTGCTTCAATACTGTCTGCTGGTGTGCGAGTAAAAGTGAAATTCTATCTATCTATCTATCTATCTATCTATCTATCTATCTATCTATCTATCTATCTATCTATCTATCTATCTATCTATCTATCTATCTATCATATAGTGCCTGTTATATCTATCTATCATATAGTGCATTTTCTATCTATCTATCTATCTATCTATCTATCTATCTATCTATCTATCTATCTATCTATCTATCTATCTATCTATCTATCTATCTATCTATCATATAGTGCCTGTTATATCTATCTATCATATAGTGCATTTTCTATCTATCTATCTATCTATCTATCTATCTATCTATCTATCTATCTATCTATCTATCTATCTATCTATCTATCTATCTATCTATCTATCTATCTATCTATCTAAAGTTGCCTCCCTTTCTTTTTTTAATTATGCTATCTATGCTAAATTTCATATCAGTGTGGCATTTGAAAAAGAAATTTTAAATCGGTTAAATATTTTATCAGTTTTGCCTTAATTTATTAATTTGCCAGTAATTAATCCAATAATTCGGCAAGGCTCCTAATTTGTTTACTTTACTTTTCCCTGTTTTAGGAGGGGGTCTCCGGCCTTTAGACTTATATCAAGGTAACTGAAGCACACTTGTTTTCAGAAACAGAAAAATACAATTTATTGATTAACAGAAGGAATACAGAAGTATGATGAATGCATATATACTGTATATTGACATATAAGACAGGACACAGACAGACAGACAGACAGACAGACATGTAACATAGGTTGGCTGTTTACTGGTATTTAGAGTTCTAATTTATCTTGGCACAGAGAAGTAGTTTTATGATACCAAGTCTTAACAGATGATGTCTGTGTTGTGTGACGATGCAGCTTTGTTGTTGTTGGTGTACTCTTTCTCCTTGCTGCACGGTCCTTTGTTTGTGGTGTTCTGTGCTCTGCTTCTCAGCTTGCATCTGCTGTTAGACCTTTTGCTGTGCCGCCTTTAACTTAGGGAACAATGTTACTCTTTCTGGCCCAAGAGTTTAGATGCTAAAGTTCCCTTGTGGATGTGATGGCTGCTTCTCAGCTTTGTCAGGCTACTGGCACATAGCTTGGCAAACTGGGCCTCAGCTCTCAGGTTTACAAAGAAAAGAGTTTGTTGGATTTAGTTCTCCAAGGACGAGTGGCTCATAACTTTTTAGATTTCTAAGACCAGGTTTCAGAAGCTTATTTTGCATATTTCCCCTCCCCTGAGAGAATCCTCAGGGAGTTCAGTATGTGTCCAAGCGATAGAGCTTCTTCCTTCTACTTCCTTTGAGAGTTAGGGTGCATGTGATTGAACTGTCTCCTGATTTAAGTCACTTCCAGTTACAAATTCAGTGTCTTTTAATAGGCAAGTTCTTCTGTCCATCTTAGTTATCACCCCTTGAATTATAGGTCTTTGTGCTTGCTTGACACCATTTCGTGCTTTCTGGCTCAAGTGCTCTGCAGAGGGGCCTCTGGAGAGATGTTGGATCACCTCTGATTTACACTTTTCTTATCAGATGAGGTTCCGGCAGATGTTGGTACAAGAATGGAATTGAGTCACTTAGTTGGGAACGCAAGTGACGGAAGGAGCAGCCGGATGTCTGCATCCCTGTTAAATCTGCTTTCTTAACAGGCCCGTGTGCCACTGAAGCCTAGAAGAATGGGCAATGCCCACATTGCATTAGATACAGAGAGAGGACAATATTTACATCCTGATATCTTTCTTGGTACTTGGCATAGAAGGATTTGGATTACGTGAAACCTCATGCAGATTTACAATAACATGACATGCACAGGTCACACTGTGGAGTTTGGTTTCAGTTCCTGTCTGATCATCCTGCTGATGTGCACATACTGTAGCCAAGTGCTGTTAATATGCATCTGATAATGTAATGTAGTAGGAGTCAATAGTGGACAGAATGCGTACAATATGTGTACATGTTGAGGATGATGGGACACTCTCGAGCCAAAGTTGAAATTTATACAATAGATTTTCTTTTTTTAATAAAAAAATATAACACACAAAAAAAAGCTATTATCAAATAAGTGACAAAGCACAAAACAGACCAAAAAAATAAAACCCTGTTACCTTAAACTCGGCTCTCGGACGCCTGTCTTGTTTGCTGGGGGGCCTGCCACACTTGCCAATCAGTAAGTACACTAACAAACATTTCCTTTTTCTGTTTGGAAAAAATAATGCAGTACAAAAACAAAACTTAAAATTTAATATAGCAAGCAACACTCAATGCACCAGAACGACAAAATGAAAACGGGATTTTAGAAATGTTTCCATACTTATTAAAAATAAAAAACGGAAATATCCCATTGACTCAAGTATTCAGACTCTTTACTCAGTGCTTCATTAAGGCACCTTTGGCAGCAATTAAAGCCGGTTGTCTCATTGGGTTTGACGCAACCAGCTTTGCGCACACATATTTAGGGATTTTCTGCCATTCTTCTTTGCAGATCCTCTCAAGCTCTGTCAGGATGGATGGTGACCATCAGTGGACATCTTTTTTTCATGTCTCACCAGAGATGTTTGATTGGGTTCGAGTCTGGGACCTGGCTGACTACTCAAGAACATTCACATTGTTGTCCCTAAGTCACTCCAGTGTTGCCTTTGCTTTGTGCTTAGGGTCTTTGTCCTGTTGAAAGGTGACTCTTTGGCCCACTCTGATGTCCAGAGTTCTCTGGAGCAGGTTTTCATTAAGGATATCTCTGTACTTTGCTCAGTTCAGCTTTCCCTTGACTAGTCTCACAGTACCTTCCACTTTAAAATAACCCCACAGGATGATGCTGCCACCACCATGCTTCACCACTGGAATGGTATTGCACAGATGACGAGTGGGTGCGCAGGTTCCTCAAGATGTGACATTTAGAACTGGCACTAAACTATTCAGTCTTGGTGACACCAGACCATAGAATATTGTTTCTCATAATCTGAGAATTGCTTTTTGCAAATTCCAAGAAGTCTTTCATGTATCATCTGCCATCCTGATAATTAAGTCCAGATTGTGACGATACAGGTCCGCACCATGCTCCCATCTGCGTTCGGGAGCCCTGAGCCCGACACCGTCGGTAATGTCACCGAGATGAGCTGGCATATGAGGACATTCTCAAATGAAGCCAGGGGATATTTCCAAAAATGCCAATGTGCTTTTACTTCAAAACAACAAACAGTGTTCAAACAAAAAGTGCAGTGCATCGTAGTTTCAATAAATATTCTATAAAATCAGTGCAAAGTGGGGATAAAAACAGTTATCAATAAATAAATCCATTAAAATCTGAGATTAAAATCAGAAGTTAAAATGCAGTCTCTCTTATTACGATCTCAGCCCACCTCCGTCTCTCATTCTCCGCGGCTCACCCATTGCTCCCGCAGCCGGCGGAGACCCAACAGCCACGAGCTTCTTTCGGCCGACCTCCGTCTTGGCTTCCTTACGGACATCACCGCCAGACCGTCCGAGGTCGGCTCTCCTCCCTTCACCCTTCGCGCTCACTCAGTCGCTCCTCAGATCCCTCGGGAGGACACCTGCCTTGCTCACCCCACTCCAACAGAACATTCAGTGGGGTGAACTAGCCCCTAGAGTGCTAACAACAAACGCTTCTTCATGGGGCCCCAGCTCGTGCTGTCTCCTCCTTACAGGTGGCCAGATCCTCCTGCTAGGACTGCTCTGTCCCGTCCTTTAACCTCCATTCTCTTCCTCTTTTCCTCGATCCATCTATTCCCCCTTTTCCTGGTGTCGACCTGTATATAAACACATCTCCCTGCACCTCCGTGGGCGCAGCACCTAAATCACACGCCGCAGGAAGCCAATGAAGCAATTGAGAACGATTGCACCCACACGTTCAGGTGCCACTCGCTCCAACTACCTCATTAACTCCCCACGGTCATGCAATCGCGCCCACGGAGAACGACAAAGCTATACGGATTTAAAACCTGGCCCCCTTTTTTTTTTTTGAAGCCGCGGACCTGCTATACCACACGGATGATTATTGTGTTGCAGGAGTGGTTTTTCTTCTGGAAGTTTCTCCCATTTCCACAAAGCTACTCTGAAGCTTAGCCAGAATGACCATTGTGTTCTTGGTCATATCTCTTACCAAGACCCTTCTTCCCCAGCTACTTGGTTTGGCAGCTCTAAGGAAGCATTGTGGTTGTCCCAAACGTCTTCCATTTCAGAAATATGGAGGCCACTGTGCTCTTGAAAACCTTTAATGCTGCAGACATTTTTTGTAGTCTTCCTCTTATCTGTGCCACAATACAATCCTGACTCTAAGTTCTGCAGACAATTCCTTCAAACTCATGGCTTGGGTTTTGCTCTGATACAAATTGTCAGCTGTGGGACTTTCTACAGACAGGTGTGGGCCTTTCTAATCATGTCAAATCAACTGAGTTGACCACACGTGGACTCCACATAAGGTGTAGAAACATCTCGATGATCAATAAAATGGGATGCACCAGGGCCAAATTTCAAGTGTCACAGTGAAGGGTCTGAATATCTTTGTCAATGGGAGATTTCAGTTTTTACTTTCTTGTGTAGGGAATATTGGAATCCTCCAAAAATTCGATGTCGAGATTTTGATGAATGCAACTAAGCATTTCACCGCATATTGTATTGTGTGTATAATTTGTATGTAACAAAATGTGATTTGATTTGATTAAATTAGGATTTAAAAGCAAAATTATAATATTTACGCAGGTACAAAAGGATGACAAAATCACAGAAAGACCACCATAAAAAGTAGGCTTACATTTGAAGTAACTAAATCACAACTACAATTGCAAAGATAAGTCGTGTTTTAGGTTGATCACCAACAAACAGTATGTGTCAGCTTTAAAAAAGGTCTGACAATAAATGTCTCGATGCATGCTCAATAATCCAGGTAAGGAAATCCTAGAAATTTGAATCTGTTCATCTGGACAAAGTTTTTAAGTGGAAGAAATATTTCGAGACTTATCCAAGTCTGACAATAAACACTTCGTTAAGTGAATTTTTAAAGCGACATGAGCCTACGAACGGAGTTCCAAAGAGGCCACAAAGTCATTCGCCAAATCTGAAAAATGTTTTCATTTGTAAAAAAGAACAGCGGCAAAAATGATGAAAGCAAACAGCATGACAAGTGTGGACAAATTGCATTGACAAAGAGGCACAGTGGTAGCAAGTTGGAGCTCACCGGTGGGGATTGAAGGACACGTCACAAAAGTACAACTTCAGTCATTACCATTGAATTAACTCAAGCATCTCTTACATGTCGCCTGAACATTATGAGGTACAGAAACCTGAAATTTATGGGAAACCATTTGTATCAAAGGCCAATGAACACCCTGGTTCGAGGTGCACACAAAGGTAATCCAATGTGTTGAGTCATCTTTCACCCAGTTTCTCACATTTAGACAGGTTTACATTTGGAGAAAGCCAAAGGATACCTTCATTCCACAATGTCCGATGTCAACTGTTAAAGCGGGTGGGAGATTCACCATGGACAGCCAACTTGTGGGAGTCACCAGGTCTGAAGACTGCTCTGAATGGTCGTTTCACCATCCAAGGAATGTAAGGCCATTTTAAAAGAGCAGGTGTACCCTGTGGTTCCAACACTTCCCTCAAGATGTTCCACTATTCCAGAATAATTGTGTCTTCCTAAACAATGCTCTAGTAATTCGAGGGTGGTTTCATGAACTTGTTGGCCTCCACTTCCAACTCATTCATCCATTAAATAACTGGAGGATTTTCTTCTTGGACAATGGTGCCATATCCCAGTTACACACACTTTGGAACTTATATGACAACATTCCGTGAAGGACTGAAGTTGTTTTGAAGGCAAAAGGTGGCCCAACTTCTGGATGTTTTCACTATTTTGACCACTCCCTTTACATCAAGTGTTCATTAATGTTGCACTGACAGTGCCACTTGAAAGCTTATGACCCAACACCCCCAATCTGAAGAACCAACATAGGGTGACCTGCCCAAGGAGCTTTTGCACTGCAAAGGGAGATACAGGCCCTTGGTTTGATAAATTGTGAGCTCCAGTATCTGTGCTACTGCCAGGGGTGGAGGTCCCACAAATGCTCTGGACCCTAGTGTTTGAGATTAAATGTACAATGTCCGTTTTCATCTCATGCTGGCAGTCTCCAAGAAGGTCTGACCATGTCTTCCAAACTGATAGATGACAGTGAGGTGTTGGAGAAATTGGGCTGTAGTGCTCATTGGCCAGAACAGGCAGACCAAAATTGGACTGACAATTTGAAAATAATATTTGGGCACAAGGTTGCAGTGACTCCAGAAACCATCAAGGTGTGTTTTAACCTGTTGGCCTATAGCTTTCAAAGGTCTGTCCTAACCCCAGAACTGAAGACCAGTTGGAGTTTAAAATGGCCACCATCTGCCAGAACTAGTTGAGCTTCAAGTTAAGAGGAGGATGCTAAAAGGTCTAGAGAAGAAAGGAGAGGCAGCCAAGGATGGGAGGCCTAAAGCAGAGAAAGGAAAGTATGAAGAGCAAACAGACTGGCTGCCTTTAAACCTGATAGCAATCCCTCACTTATGTAGCGCACTGTGTTTGATTAAAAAATGAATTAGCCTTAGTTATTCGCTCGGCTCATGTCTACATATACTGTAACTACAGTATGTCATTTATTTATTAAAAAGACAAACGTGATAAAGGTGAAAAGGGTTCAACAACATGTCAAATGATGTTTCTCCAGTCTGACATATGAAGCGAGTGCTCATCTAACGGTAAAAGACTCGTCTCTGTATTCTGTCCACGACTGTGTTTGCCCTATCTTCATGCCTTCACTTCAGCTCTAATACCAATGCAGGGACAGTGAGGCCATTGTAACATTATGCTAAGTTATGGTGTGAACGCCACATTCATTTCCCAATGCCCTCGGATTAGCACGAATATATCGCTCCTGCAAGTGAACTGTGATTCTTAGCACAATGTCTTTCTTCCTCTCAAGAAAGTTCCAGACACGAGAATCTCTAGCAATGAAAGTGACGTCAAACAGTTAGTGAAAAACTGCCTGAATGAAATCCACAAACACACTTTGAGAAGGTATATGATGAAGTAAGGGGTGATAGAGACAGTGCAGGAAGATGAGGCGAGAAGGTGCTGGTCAACCAGAGAGCTTCTGCTGTTTGAACCTAATGGAACTCGGTGGTGTCTTGGTGTATACAGCAGCTATCAAAAGTACTCAGCCCTTACCAAATTTAACATTTTCTATATATTATAATAAAATTATGTAATGGTAAAAACCAGAGCCCTCTAAATGAATTATGATTTAAAAATTAATCCAGTAAGTACTTATTTGGTAGATGTGCCTTTGGAAGAAAGTATTTGTCACACTAGATACTTGCCAACTAATCTTATTCATTTTGGAATAATCTTGCAGCACCCGCTCACTGGCTAACAGACTTGTTATATCATCTGAAAATTAGAAAAATAAAACTTAGTCAACAGCGGTCGGTGCTTGGCGTGGCCGCCTGTCTTAGGTATGGCTGCTATTATTTAAAACATCAGACCAGGCTTAGATCTTCGATTGTAGACTTGTGTTGTCTTCTTACTGCTTTTCAAACATGATTTTTATGTGGTGAGAAACAAAATATCAGTTGCAAAAAAATACTATCAGATGTTAATGATACAGAATATTTACCCTTGAGTTCTTACCAGGGTTAGTGAGCACATAGATTAACCCTAGGCACATATTCTTAGAAAGTCTAGGAAAATTACAAAAGGACCGGAAAATGTCAAATATTATCCCGTTATATAACAAGGGTGACCGCGCAGATCCAAGCAACTATAGGCCAGTAAACTTAACGTGAATAACAAATAAATTAATGGAAGGAATTATTAAGGATAAGACTGAGCAATGCATGGCAAGAGCAGGAATTTAACTGAACAGGTAGAGAAGAGGGAGATCGTGTTTTACTAACATGCTGGAATTCTGTGAGGAAGCAACAAAAGCATACGATCAAAGTAGAGCATATGATATTACTTATCTGGACCTTCAAAAAGCATTTGATAAGGTGCCACATGAGAGGGTGGGCATCAAACTAAAAGAAGTGGCAGTTCAGAGTGTGGTGTGTAGATGGGTGCAGAATTGGTTCAGACACAGGAAACAGAGAGCGAGGAGATGAGGAGCCTTATCAGATATTAAGAGTGTTGTCCAGTAGGGGTCAGTGAAAGGGGTCGCTGCTATTTTTTTTACCTCATCAGAACTGGCCGATGTTAAGAGTGGTGTTCCACAGGGGTCAGTGCTAGGGCCGCTTCTATTTTTAATATATATAAATGATTTAGATAGGAATATAAGTAACAAGCTGGTTAAGTTTGCAGATGATACCAAGATAGGTGGATTAGCAGATAATTTGGAATCTGTTATATCATTACAGAAGGCCTTGGATAGCATACAGGCTTGGGCAGATTTGTGGCAGATGAAATTTAATGTCAGTAAATGTAAAGTATTACACATTGGAAGTAAAAATGTTAGGTTTGAATACACAATGGGCGGTCGGAAAATCGAGAGTACACCTTATGAGAAGGATTTAGGAGTCATAGTGGACTCTAAGCTATCGACTTCCCGACAGTGTTCAGAAGCCATTAAGAAGGCAAACAGAATGTTAGGATATATAGCGCCTTGATGTGTGGAGTACAAGTCCAAGGAGGTTCTGCTCATCCTTTATAACGCACTGGTGAGGCCTCATCTTGAGTACTGTGTGCAGTTTTGGTCTCCAGGCTACAAAAAGGACATAGCAGCACTAGAAAAGATCCAGAGAAGAGCGACTAGGCTGATTCCAGGGCTACAGGGGTTGAATTATGAGGAAAGATTAAAAGAGCTGAGCCTTTACAGTTTAAGCAAAAGAAGATTAAGAGGTGACATGATTGAAGTGTTTAAAATTATGAAGGGAATTAGTACAGTGGATCGAGACTGTTATTTTAAAATGAGTTCATCCAGAACACGGGGACACAGTTGGAAACTTGTTAAGGGTAAATTTCGCACAAACATTAGGAAGTTTTTCTTTACACAAAGAACGATAGAAACTTGGAATAAGCTACCAAGTAGTGTGGTAGACAGTAAGACGTTAGGGTCTTTCAAAATTCAATGTTTTCTTGGAAGAAATAAGTGGATAGTACTGGCGAGCTTTGTTGGGCTGAATGGCCTGTTCTCGTCTAGAGTGTTCTAATGTTTTAATATTTATAAATGATTTAGATAGGATGGTTAAGTTTGCAGATGATACCAAGATAGGAGGATTGGCAAATAATCAGGAATCCGTTAAATCATTTCAGAGGGACTTGGACAGCATACAGGCTTGGGTAGATGAAATTTAATGTCAGTAAATGTTGTGGAAAATAAGCACAGACAAAGGACAAAAGAAGAGTTGGGAGAATTCCCCATATAATGTTTGGTGGTCTGAGTAGTCCAAAAAAAAAAAAATAAGATTGGTTCATTGGTCAAAATTGAAAAATACATTTGACAATCAAGCAATTTTTTCACGGGTCTGTTATGGAATGGTGGCAGGAAGGAAGTTAGGATCAGAGAGTGGTCTTGGAGGAAATGACATCATCACTGTGGGTCGGAAGTGACGTCATCATTGGAGGAACCGGAAGTGGCATCATCATGGGGAGCCTAAAGTGATGTTCTTGCGTGGGACTGAGGTGAGAAAAATGGATTATTCTTCTGTTGGTCTGTTGGAAGAGGAAAAGGGCATTAGTGCTTCGTTCCAACCCTCTATCTCTTGATATTTCATGCTCACTTGGACCCTTTCGCTGCCCCCTAAGTGCACGTGTGTGACAATGTAAAGTACTTCATGTTGAAAGTAAAAAACGTTAGTTTTGAATACACAATGGGAGGTCTGAAAATTGAGAGTCCACCTTATGAGAAGGATTTAGGAGTCATAGTGGAGTCGGCATGATCAACAGCCAGACAGTGTTTAGAAGCCATTAAGAAGGCTAACAGAATGTCAGGTTATATAGCGCCTTGATGTGTAGCACTCAAGTCACAGGAGGTCATGTTGAAGCTTTATAACACACTGGAAAGGCCTCATCTGGAGTACTGCGTGCAGTTTTGGTCTTCAGGCTATGAAAAGGACATAGCAGAAGACAGTGACTAGGCCGATTCCAGGGCTAAAGGGGATGAATTATGAGGGGAGAATAAAAGAGCTGAGCCTACACAGTTTAAGCAAAAGAGGTTTAAGAGGAGGCTTGATTGAAATTGAAATTATAAAGGGAATTACTCCAGTGGATTGACACTGTTATTTTAAAATAACAGTGTCATAATAATCATAGATAATCAAGACTTGACAGTGTGGGTTGGCCCCATGCTCCCATTCTTGTTTAGAAGCCTCTTGAACCCGACGCCATCGATAGCCATGACCGGACAAGCTTGGCAGATAAAGACAAACACACACAAAGCAATGGGTAGGTGCAAAAGTGCGCTAGTACTTTTATTAAAAACAGTCCAAAACGGTGATCAACTGTGCAGCGCTTTCAAATGGCAAGAAATGAATAATCCATAAAACAGTGGATTAAAAATAATGCTTAAAATGACACTGAAACTAACATCACAGTCAGCGGGTGGTCATTGTTCCTACCAGACTCAGATGAGCTGAACACAACTCTCACTTCGTTTCTCCCCAGCTCACCCGTAGCTCACTCAGCTGGTGGAGACACAAGCAGCCGTGATCTTCTATTCCCAAACACCGTCTTAGCCTTGGCCAGACCGCTTGAGGTTGGTTGTCCTTCCTTCATGCTCCCGTACTTGTCCCTCATGTCCCTAGAGAAGATGTCACCTCAATCGCACCTGCTCCTCAAGGCCCCAAACCTTTGCTCTTACACGGGGCAAACAACCACACTGTGTTTCCCCACACTGGCTGGCTTGACCTGCCTCTCCACCCCCAAATTTACAAATATGATGTAGCTAAAAAGTGGAAAAAGTAAATATGAAAACTCCATGCAAATCTATCCACAAATACTATTCTCAAGATCACTTTAGATTAAAACTGAATCCTTAAGGAATTCAATTGTTATAATAAAAGTAATATAAATGGTAATGATAATACATTATGTTAAAGCTAAGCAAAGGCCAAGCTGCATTACATTAAATGTAATTAAATGTTGGCTTCTTCTCCCACTGCCCTGAATTTGATTATTTGGGATTGGCAATAAATGGGTGATATTTTGAATGGAGAATTTTTAGCAAAATTCTTTGATGACTAGTATATGTAGGCTTGTATGCATGCATGCATACATACAATTTCTATAAATAGTGTGGCAGGCGGCCAGGACCCATGGCCGGCTGGGACACCCTTTCTACACTGGATCTGGGGAAGCAGTCATGGGATGCACGCTACGTCCCCCGGAACACTTGGTGGCAGCCCCCCTGGATTGCATCTGGGCCAGTAACATGCAACACAGGAGCTCATCCTGGTTGGGCTCCGTGGCCACCACCAGGGGGAGCTGCAAGGCAACGCATCCACATCCGGAAGTGCAATCTAATTGAGGTTAATTACCACCTGAAGCACTTCCGGGTGGGCTATAAAGGGAGCCTGCAGCCACTACTCAGGGCGCCAGAGTCGGGAGGAGGAGAGCGAAGCTGCCCTGGGAGGAGTGGAGGAAGAGAAGAGTGTGATTTGGGGTGTGATTTACTTTGGATTATTTTTGGGACTGTGTTAGGGCCAGTGGGACATGGGGAAGACGTGTCCCATGGCTGAAAAAAAAAATAAATCTTTTTGTGTTTATTTTACCCATGCTTCTGGTGGCAGTCTGTGTCGGGTCGGCGCCAATAAAGCGCCTATACAGTAATCCCTCGCTACTTCGCGGTTCACTTTTCGCGGATTCACGACTTTGCGGATTTTATATGTAAGCATATCTAAATATATAACGCGGATTTTTCGCTGCTTCGCGGGTTTCTGCAGACAATGGGTCTTTTTACTTGCTTCCTCAGTTGGTTTGCCTAGTTAATTTCATACAAGAGATGCTACCCAATCAGAGCACGCAGTTAAGTTCCTGTGTGCTGTTGATTGGCTCAGCGACAGAGTGTTGCATTAACCAGGAAGTCTCATCTCACTCATTCAGCATTAACGTGCTAATGCTTCAGGGGCCGTGTCCAGGCACCAACAGAAGATGCAAATGATTGCAGAAAAGGTAAAAGTTTTGGATATGTTGAAGGAAGGGAACAGCTACACCGCTGCAGGACATCGATTCTTTTTATTTAAAAAGGAGGAAAAGCATATAAGATCTACGGCCGCAGTGTCCTTTAACCAGGGTGCAAAACGAGTTGCAAGTGGACGTGATAAGGCAGTAGTCTGGATGGAATCTGCTTTAGGAATCTTTGCAACAAGGTCGACGAAGTCATGACCGCCTACAAGCTGCTACGTGTACTTCGCTATACAGTAAGTGTAAACTTATCTACTGATTTCATATTGCTTAGCAGTTGTTCCTGTTATTAATAGAGTAAATGGTGGGTTGTAAACAATACAGGGAGGGTTTAAAAACGTCCAAATACACGTTAAATAATTAAATAAATGGTGTCCCTACTTCGCGGAAATTCAGTTATCGCGCTCAGCCATGGAACCTATCTCCCGCTATAAGTGAGGGATTACTGTATTGCAATATGTTTACACTGTGTGTGTATATAATGTATAAACTATATATACACAAGAGGTCTGTCTATTAAATAACAAGACTGTGTTCCTGTCTCTTAAACAAAGAAGTGACAGCTGATTATGAGCACTTGTCAAGCAGGTTTAAACCTGTCCAAACCTGCACGACAGACGACAACACTGTCTGACATTTAAATGATTGTCAGTCACCATTTAATGTAGTTGTGTGACAAAATCACGCGAAGTTTAAAAATTGAGCAAGATGTTCATTTGAATGTTTTAGTAAAATTGAACAAAACACCAACGGAATCTTTTCAAATGCTTACTGAGGCTTATGGTGAAGACTGCTTATCTTGTCCGCGTCTGTTTTTCCTAAATTGAAATCTTAAATGCTTAACACGTTTTGAGTCAATGGATGCAGTAAAGAAGAAAATGTCAGATGTCTTGAAACAGCAGACAGAAACTGATCAGCTCCACACCTTCAACCAGTGGAAACCAAGACTGCATCGGTGCGTAATTGCAAATGGGGAGTACTGTATATTAAAGGGGACGAGCATTAGAATTGTTATATAAATAAAGATGATATATATACTGTGGAATATGGCCGGCAGTTTCTCCCTGCCAATACCCCCAAGCCGCCAGATGGAGTCCTCCCTGCAATATGGAGGTGCCCCGAATGCCAGCAGGGCATCATGGACATTGGAGTCTTTATTCACAGCCCTGCTGGATACTGTGGGGGCCGCCAGAGGACACCTCAGGGATGCCCAAAGACTTATGTTTTCCCTATAACCCAGAAGTATGTTCTAGTCACAGCGACAGAGGAAATTATGTACTTCCGGGATGAAGAAAAGGAGTTTTCCCCTGACCCGGAAGTGATAGAAAGTCACATGGACTGAGGGACAGAAACACTTCCGGGTCAAGGACTATAAAGGATTCTGGGAAACTGCTGAGTTGGGAGGGAGTGTGACAACGCGTCTGGGAGTGGAGGATTGACTATTGATTGTGATTATTGTATTATTTATGAGTATTGTGGAGTGGAGGGTGCTTGGTGCACATTATTGTGCGAATAAATTTAATTATTGGACTTTTATCTGGTGTCTGGCGTCTGATCTGAGGGCTCAAGGGGACGAGAGTGCCCCCTAACTGTCACAATGCACATTTATATATTTATGTGTGTATATATATGTATACTATATATGTGTACTGTATGTATATATAATGTATATGTGCATATTTATATATTTATGTGTGTGTGTATAAAATTGTATGTACACACATATAGATATACTAGCCATCCCCCACAGCTTCGCCCGCGTGTTAGTGAAACAGAACATCAAGGAGGGCCCCACCCAGCTGCCCAATCCTCATGTCACACTTCCCTCTCCCCTCTGCCCGCAGCCTCTCTCTCGGATTAGCATGAATATATCGCTCCTGCAAGCGAACTATGATTCTTAGCGCAATGAGAGAATTTGCAAAATCAACCAGAATGTTCAAGCAAATTATAGAAAAATCCATTAAGTAGTTCTCTCGTTCGCTAACTAAGCAGAGTTAAGGATACACCCCGAGGCAGACGTGTGAGTGACGAGGGCCCCGTAGCCCAATGAGTCTCTCTAGAATTCGTGTTAATAAATCAATACCGCAAGTGAACTATGATACTTACCACAATGAGAAAGTTGTAAAAGCAACGGAATGTTCAAGGAAATTATAGAAAAAACCCCGATCTAAATCCGTTAAAGTTCGACATACAAATGGGTCTAAAAAACTATAAGAAATTGTGCGCTTGGACCATGAAATTTTTAAAACCACTTTTTAGTGAGCACCTATGGGCCAAGAGCAACCTACATTCCAAATTTCAAGTCCGAAATCCTCATGGTTTGGGAGATTTTGTGATGAGGGAGTCAGTGGGATTTGGCTCTTATAAATATAGAGATATACTGTACCTGTTGCTCTGATGTTCCAGAAAGTGCTGCTGCTGTGGTAAACATCCTGCATTGTTCCTGTTCCAGGGAAGGCGGGTGCCTCCTCACCTAATGACTACAGACCTGTGGTGCTTACATCTTACATCATGAGGACCTTTGGGAAGCTGGTCTTGGGCTGTATGAGTCCTTTTGTGGTTTACACCTGGACCCACTACAATTTGCCTATTGGACAAAGATCAGAATGGAGGATATAATTATCTTTCTGCTCCACAAGGCCTTATTCTCACCTGGACAAAGCTGGCAGCACTGCGAGGAATGTGTTTTTTATTTTTCCAGCACCTTCAATACCATCCAGCCATCCCTGTTAAGGGGTAAACTCAGAGATATGCAGGTGGTGAGTCTATGGTGTCCTGGTTAATGGACTATCTGTTGGGCAGTTTGACAGACTCAAGGACTGTGACTCTGAAACAGATGTGAGTGACACTGGAACACCACAAGGAACAGTCCTGTCCACATTAATGACAGGTTGGAGTGGTCTCAGAAGAGCAGGCTCTTTTTCTTTAGGAGCCTGTGTTCCTTGAATGTGGGAAGTGACATCCTTTATATCTTGTACAATTCTATGATGGCCAGTGTGAGTTTCTGTGCTGTGGTGTGCTGAACTGATAACATCACTTCAGGAGAGGCCCACCGAATCAACAAGCTAATTAAAAGGGGAGGCTCAGTTATGGGAGGTACTGTGGACCTTCTGGAGTTCGTAGTGAAGGAGAGAATGAAAACAAAACTGAGTGTCGTTATGAAGAAAGCTGCACATCCTCTTTCTGACACACCAACATGGAGGACTTCCAGCCATCGAATCATTCAACAGTGAAGTGTGTCAAGAAACAATACGGGGAATCCTCGATACTGACAGCAATACACCTGAATAATGAACTTTAACTTCCTTTTTAATGTTCTTCCTTTTAATTCATTCTCATATGTGTTCAGACTATATTCATCTATCTATCCATCCATCCATTTCCCAACCCGCTGAATCCGAACACAGGGTCACGGGGGTCTGCTGGAGCCAATCCCAGCCAACACAGGGCACAAGGCAGGAAACAATCCTGGGCAGGGTACCAACCCACCGCAGTCATCTATCTATCTATCTATCTATCTATCTATCTATCTATCTATCTATCTATCTATCTATCTATCTATCTATCTATCTATCTATCTATCTATCTATCTATCTATTGTCACGCATTCACTGCTGCCCAACCTGATGTTAGAAAACTGATTTCTGATTCCTAATTTAATGGTGCGATGAACAGCCTGGAACAAGAGGCTTGGGTATCATTCAAAGAAGTTTTTAAGTAGCAGTAAAGATCCAAGTTATAAACATATTGTGAAAAAATGAAACGTTTTTTGAAATAGGTTACAACATGAGTGCCAACGTTCACTTTTTGAAGTTTAAATTTGAAGTTTTTCCCTGATAGACTTGGAGCAGTGAATGAAGAGCAGGATGACAGGCTCCATCAGGATGTGAAGAACATGGAATGAAGGTACCAGGGACGTCGGGATGACAGTATGATGGTGAACTACCGCTTGATGATTCATAGGGACACACCAGAAAAAGTGTACAAAGGACGGGCTGCAAAATGTATACCACATGCACTTCTGAAGAGGTCATCCACCTGAAGCTAAGAATGTTCAGGCCCGGTCAGCACTTGGATGGGAGGCCATCTAGGAAAAGCTTGGGTTGGTGTTGGTGAGGCCATCAGGGGCCGCTTGCCCTGTGGTCTAAATGTGGATCCCAATGCCTCAGGACAATGACAGTGACAAGGACACTGTGCTATAAAAACTGGCACTGTCCATCGGAGGAGACATAAAACCGAGGTCCTGACTCTAAAGAGTAGGGTGTATCCTGGTGTCCTGGCTAAATTGTCCACCTTTGCCTGGTCATTCTGGCCCCGTATTCCTCCCCTATTTCTAACTGAATGACTGTCTCTCTCTGTCTCTCACCCCTTCACCTCCTAACAGCTAATGTGTGGTGAGAGTATTGACACAAAAATGGCTGCCATCCAATCATCCAGGTGGGTGCTACACATTAGTGGTGGTTGAAGTGGCTTCCTACTCACTACGTAAAGTGCTTTCAGTAGTGAGAAAAGTGCTATATAAATGTAAAGAATTATTATGTTTAAATGAAAAAACTAAGAAGTGATAAAAACTAGAGAATTTATATGAAAGTAAATTAATAGATATTGTTCTTTTCTTTACACATTGCTTCAAAATATTAGTATGGCAAAATATTTTCATGTTAAATTGATTTGGAGCAACAAAAATAAAAAAATTAAATAATTTATTTTCAGTTTTGTGCTTAAATGTGACATGAGAGAAATATTCCAAATATATTTTTTATTTTGTTCATGAATGCAAATAAAAATAACTATTCACAGTTTTTATGAGTTTAACTTTGCAGACCTATGAGCATTTCTGTTTAAAATATACAACCTGATAAATGAACAAATTCAATGAATGCATTAATTGTTATATATGAAGAATGCCACGTTTATTAATTTTCCTGTCCAAGCATTCAAATTTCAACATCTGTTGCTAATCGATGTTTATTAATTGGAAATATAAAACGTAGTGCCAACGCACCAGTTTCACCCGGCCAAAATAATGCAGGATAAGGTTAGTTACGTGCCTTTTTTTTACATTTCCCAAGCTAATTGTTGCCAGGTTTACCTTCACGTTTGACATTCTTCCGTAGCATTACCTGATGGTCCTTATTACAACACTTTCGCCAAGTTGCCACGCAACTAACACATTAAAGTAAGAAGCTATTGCTGACAGTTAACGGAGCGCAGCCCTTCGAAGTGCATTGTGGGAGAATCCCTGTGATGCTGATTCAGGAGGAGAAGACGAGCGAGTGAGAAGGGTGGAGGATGGTGCAACAGCAAATGAGCAAAAAACCCGCAATGACCCTGCAAGCCGAATAATGCACTTCAGCGATGCTTCCAAAACAGCGATCTTAGCCCGGCGGCAGAAAAACAGGTCAGGCACGCAAAAGTTTTCTATTACATATTTTCAACGCGCATCGTATACCTCGTATGTATACGTTTCTGTTTAGCCATTCGCTTTGCCTTGCATCGGCACCTTGTCTATTGTAGTTTGTGTGTGTAGTAAACGCCCATCAGTAGCACCTTGTTCATCTAAAGCGTGTGTATTTTACTAAGGTTATCGCTTAAAGAAGAAAGAATCACAAAAAACTGAACATCATTCGTTTTAATAATACTAATTAAACAGATTGTTCTACGTGATTTCAGCTTTGAATAATTCTGTTAAATTCATTGCACTGCAGGCCTTATTATAATAGGACTGAAGGTACTGCCGGGAAATGTAGTTTTTACAAGCATGTTGGCTCGTTCCAAACCTTTACGGCATCACCGGCACTGAAATACATCTCCCAGAGTGCTTTACTCACGTGGACGTAGTACACTTCTGAAATGCTTCCCACTAAATATATGCGGAGCTTTTTTTTTTTCTACTAGAGTTGAGTGACAAGACCATCTCGTAGTCTTTATCCAATGAGTAACGATAATAGCTGACGCCAACTGAACGAGGTGAATTTATGAATAGGACATTGGACGCGAACTGATTTGGGCGGACGCAAAAGCGCATGGTGCTTGATTTTTTTTTCTATCTGGGAACAGGTGTCCTCTTGCGCCGCCTGTCGCGAGGAAGAGGGTTGTTGCTAGATTCCTATTGAGTGGTAGAGGTTTGTTCTGCACTGCGGACAAAAAAAAAAATAAACTGTACACATATTGCATTGTTGAGGGGGAGCGACACGCGGCTTGGATTAAGGATTACAGTGGTGTTGAATTTCTCCGTAGTGGTCGTTGCCGAATTAACATTTCCACTAATAAAGTGTGATGCCTGCCTCCGTTAAGATTTTATATGTAAAGCTGTAACCGAGAAACTGTGAAGGTGTTTTATACGTCGGGAAGGAGGACGGGTACTGCAGTTGATCGTGGCTTTCGGAAATATCCGGTGGAGGAGGCGAAAATGTGCGCTTGTACAGGCGCGCACGCGCTTGTGTAAAATGCATCCCGGACGCGTTTGCAAGATGGCACTTTATTATAATTTCTTTTTTTTTCTTTTTACCGTTTCAGTTTTATGGATTTACTTAATAGACAATTAGGAAAATGCCATACTGGCCCCTAAATATGTTTTTCGTTCGTTGAGCGACCCCAGTTTCGTGCTGCATTATCATATAGCTCGTTGTATCAAAATCATTATAAGAGGTCGTGCACGGAGGTAGGCGTCGTATAGTTCAGGGGCCTCCCGACCAAGTCGTAGTAATGCTTTATTCCAAAGTCAGCGTACCATTACACAATCAAGTAGATTAATAAACAGGCACGTATGTATTTAAATCGCACAACGCGCCTAGTAGGATAATAGCATGCATGGCACAATAATAATAATGACTTTATAAAGTTACCGTCATTTAGACAAATAAGATGGTTTATGCAAGCTGAACACTCTGCAAGTCGAACGCAGTAAAGACTTTAATGTGAAAATGTCTTCATATTTCTTTGCCACAATCGAATTTTATTTGAATTGCTTGGACTCATAGTTTTGGTTTTTGTGAACCGAACCCTAAAAAAGGCCCTGCTGCAGTTAATGTACTGTAATTTTTATACAGTATCACTTAGTTAATATACCTGTTTGTCTTATTGGGAAATTAAAATTACTTTAATTTTTTTATTTATCTGATTTTTAGGATGTTCGCAAAAGAGTTCATTTTTTCTTATGTGTCTGCAAAGAAGCCTGACTAAAACCTTACAGTTAAAATTTAGATGCAGTAATGTATTCCTCTTACTTATTGTTTAATGGGATACATGATTGTGAGTTTTTTTTTTAATTTGCTGATGAACACTTTTATTTAAAGATTTCAGGTAGGTGGCAGTTACAGAGTAAATATCTCACACACCCTTCTGCCACAATGGTGCTGATACGGCTAGAGGAAGGATAATGGGAAACGTAAATGGGTTTGGAAAGGGTAGCATGAAGTGTAAACGGGTGAAGGCCAAGACGCTTGTAGATTGCCCTTTCATCCTAATACCTCCTAATAAATTAAGAAAAAAATCATAAGTCACAGTGACTTTAGGGACAGAAGTCGAAATGGTGCTAATCATGTAAACTGGGCTACATAGCACATTAAGGTCATTAATTATAATGTACTTTTTGAAAATAAAACAATAAATTGAATGCAGGTGGAGCATCCTTAAGCTGAAATGTCTGGGACCAGAAGTATTTTTTCAGATTTCAGATAAGTCAAACACAGTACTGCACAAGAAAGACTTTTATGTGAAAATGTCTTCTTCTTCTTTCGGCTGCTCCCATTAGGGGTTGCCACAGTGGATCATCTTCTTCCATATCTTTCTGTCCTCATCATCTTGCTCTGTTACCCCCATCACCTGCATGTTCTCTCTCGCCACATCCATAAACCTTCTCTTAGGCCTTCCTCTGTTCCTCTTCCCTGGCAGCTCTATCCTTAGCATCCTTCTCCCAATATACTCAGCATCTCTCCTCTGCACATGTCCAAACCAACGCAATCTCGCCTCTCTGACTTTGTCTCCCAACCATCCAACCTGAGCTGACCCTCTAATGTCCTCGTTTCTAATCCTGTCCATCCTCGTCACACCCAATGCAAATCTTAGCATCTTTAACTCTGTCACCTCCAGTTCTGTCTCCTGCTTTCTGGTCAGTGCCACCGTCTCCAACCCATACGACATAGATGGTCTCACTACCATCTTGTAGACCTTCCCTGTCACTCTTGCTCATACCCGTCTGTCACAAATCACTCCTGACACTCTTCTCCACCCTACCTGCACTCTCTTTTTCACTTCTCTTCCACAATCCCCGTTATTCTGTACTGTTGATCCCAAGTATTTAAACTCATCCACTTTCGACAACTCTACTCCCTGCATCCTCACCATTCCACTGACCTCCCTCTCATTCACACACATGTATTCTCTGTTGTTCCTGCTGACCTTCATTCCTCTCCTCCCATATCTCCACCTCTCCAGGGTCTCCTTGACCTGCTCCCTACTCTCGCTGCGGATCACAATGTCATCAGCAAACATCATAGTCCATGGGGACTCCTGTCTAATCTCGTCTGCCAATTTGTCCATCACCATTGCTCAGAGCCGATCCCTGATGTAATCCCACCTCCACACTGAATGCATCCGTCGCTCCTACTGCAGACCTCACCACAGTCACACTTCCCTCGTACATGTCCTGTACCACTCTTACATACTTCTCTGCCACTCCTGACTTCCTCATACAATACCACAGCTCCTCTTGAGGCACCCTGTCATATGCTTTCTCCAGGTCCACAAAGACGCAATGCAACTCCTTCTGGCCTTCTCTAAACTTCTCCATCAACACCCTCAGAGCAAACATCACAACTGTTGTGCTCTTTCCTGGCATGAAACCAAACTGCTGCTCACTAATCATCACCTCACTTCTTAACCGAGCTTCCACTACTCTTTCCCATAACTTCATGCTGTGGCTCATTAATTTTATCCCCCTGTAGTTACTACAGTCCTGCACATCCCCCTTATTCTTAAATATCGGCACCAGTACACTTCTTCTCCACTCCTCAGTCATCCTCTCACTTTCCAAGATTCCATTAAACAATCTGGTTCAAATGTCTTAAGTAGCGCAATTCACATTTCTTTGCCACATTGCACTGCCTCGTCTTCCCGAGGGTATCTTTGATTGACTCCGTTTGTCTTTCTCAGGCAAATAAAATACAAAGAGTGCAAATTGGGAAGATTCGTTAAAACACCTGGTATTAATGGCCTTTATTCTCTGGCAGCACTTTTGAGATTTTTTTGTGCCAATTGATGCATCAGTTCCTTGAAAACTGAAATTTAGGGCTGGGTCATAAAAATCTTTTTGATTGTCGATAAATTCTTTCAGTTAGAATTGGGTTCATTTATCAAGCAAAAGGTAGTGTATATTTTATTTGAATTGCTTGGACTCACAGTTTCGGGGTTTACCTCCTGTGAACCCAACCCTAAAAAAAAAGGCCCAGCTGGAGTTAAGAGGGCAGGTACTGTGCAGTGGACTGGTGCCCACGTGAATGCTGGTTAGCACCTTGAGACCAGTACAACTGGATAGGCTCGACGCCCCACAGCCTAATATTTATTTACAGAATGTACAGTAAGTTGAGAAATAAATCAGTAAAACTGTCGAGGATTGCACGCAGCTTGACATTTTTATGCAGTTTCACTCGTTTTGGGGTGTAATGTTAATTATTTATCTAATCTCGTAATCTTTAGATTCCTGTTTTTAAGAGATGACCTGAGCGGATTAATAAAGTATCTATCTATCTATCTATCTATCTATCTATCTATCTATCTATCTATCTATCTATCTATCTATCTATCTATCTATCTATCTATCTATCTATCTATCTATCTGATTACCTGTTTTAAAATACCATACCGTACCGTTTTCTAAGCCTGCTTAATCCTAAAGATTTTAATTATTCTCCTAAGACTAGACTTTAATGAAATCTGCCCAGTTTTCCTCACCTCCCGCCTATTCCTATTCCAGAAGAGACATTGAGGACTGATTGAGATCATTTATGTCAGGTAGAGTGCCCAGTGGGGGCTTGGTGGTCTCGTGGCCTCGGAACCCCTGCAGATTTTTTTTTTCTCCAGCCGTTTTTTTTTTTTTTGTTTTTTTCTGTCCTCCCTGGCCATCGGACCTTACTTTTATTCTATGTTAATTATTATTGCCTAATTTTCTTTTTATATTTTTTCTTTTTTTTTCTTTCTTCATCCTGTAAAGCACTTTGAAGTACATCATTTGTATGAAAACGTGCTGTAGAAATAAATGTTGGTGTTGTTGATCAGTCTTAGGGCCTCTATAATATATAAAAACATTTTAAAGTCCCTTCCTTTTAAGGATCCCAGAGTACATAGGGAAAAGGATTTCTCACTCAGCATCTCAGAAACGGAGTGGAAGGCAGCCACGCACAGAAGTCACTCGAGCTCCACATACAATACAATACAATACAATTTATGTTTTGTATAGCCCAAAATCACACAAGAAGTGCCGCAATGGGTTTTAGCAGGCCCTGCCTTTTGACAGCTCCCCTGCGCAAAGCATTCAATTATTCAACTTAAAATGTTTTATCGAGTACATCTTATCTCATTTAAAATTATCCAAAATGTTTCCAGGGCGAGATCCAAAGTGACAACGTTACAATCGAGCTCCAGCCTCACTAGGCCACGTGTTTTGGACAAGCATCAAATTAACATCATTCTGGACCAACATTTTTGAATGGCTATCAGACAGCCTTGGGGTCAGAATCACTCCTAACCCATTAATAGCTGTGTTTGGTGGGCTCACAGAGGGGCTTAAAGTGGAGAAGGACAAACAAATTGGAATTGCCTTTACCTGACTATTAGCATGTAGATTTATCTCACTCAACTGGAAGAATCCTAACTCACCTCTTTTAAGTCAGTGGAAACTGATGTTATATCTCTCTATTATAAAAGAAAAAAATCTTTAGACGAGACTAGTTCCAAGAGATTTTTTCAAGTCCTGCAAGACGAGACTATTGGCAAGAGATTTTTTCAAGTGCCGCCCTCCTCTTAACCATTTCCGGTTAACGGCCCACACCCTGCGGTCCTTTCACCTCTCATTTGTGTGAATGCTTTTGTCATACACCGTTCCTGCGATCTCAGCTCTTATAAATTTTTTACATTTTCCTCACTTTAAGATCCCAATAAAAGAAGACGTATTACGGCTAAATCTTATTGAAGAATTTCATCCAGAAGGGTAATCAACAGAATAAATGAGTACATGGGCAATCCTAGCACCAAGAAACGATGAAGTCAAACGAATTAATGCCAAAAATGTCGATCGGTAACACGGCAGATTGGTTAAATGCATATCAATAGACTATGCTGAAACAGTTGTTGGTGATCATGCGCAAGATGAAAACATCAACTTAAAATATCTCGTAGAATATCTACAACCGTTAACACCGTCCGAATTACTGTTGAAAGAAGGATGTATTGTATATGACAATTAAGAAATCACAGGGACAAATATTCGAAAATTTCGGTTTATTTATTAGACAGAAAGAAATGATATTCACTCACAGGCAGTTATACGTTGCGTTGTCACGATGTAAGTCCAAACACGGAATCAAAATTCAAAAAGTTTTACAGTAAAAGTGTTAGTTTAAAAAGTATTTGCATGTTAATTTCAAAGCCAAACAGAATAAAAATGTATCACGCAATGAATACCTCTAACGCAACATGCAACATAATTTTCTTTAAATTTATTACGTTTTACTAGTTTTTACTATGGTTAATTACTCACTGTAATGTAAAATAGTTAGTTCTATTATGCATATGTGACAGTTCCCATGAAAATAACAATCTGTTTAAATTGTACATCCACTTCCCTATACGCGAGCAGCAGATCCACGAAGTGGCTAGCGCATAGCACCCACCCGGGGGTTGGCAAGCGAAATGAGCAGGGGGCAGAGCCCCCTATTACTATTTGAAATTGGAAAAAATCAAATTCTCACTTAGAGGATCTGCTCAAAACTTTTTTTATAACAATGGCAGGATCTAATCAATAACATTTTACAATAAGCGTTTAAATTGGGAGAAAAGACTCCTTTCTCTCTTTACTACTCTTAACAGTTTTACTCTGGCCGTTGGCCTTCCCGTCTTTCTCACAGGTGGGCATTGATTTGATTTTAGTTTTGTTAAGTTTGACTTGATTCTATGGAATGTTATATGCCTTTAATAAATTCAATAAATTATCCAAAAGAAAAAAACTATAATGTTTCAAAACATTTCCTTTAATTTACATTAAATCAAACGTAGATGATTTATAATAATTTTGTGTATAGCTGGGTACAGTTATTTCCCTTGTATTCAGGTTGGCTTCAGCTCAGCACTTTGCTTCCCTCCTACAGCCCCCTTTGATTAAATAAGACTTTCTGAGTTGGTCTGAGTGAGGACGTGTGTGTGGACGGCACCCTGACCAGAGTGGATTTCTCCCTTACACATACGTACGGCAGATAGCTTCTGGTTCAATAAAGCTCTAATACATTTTTTTATCAATCTACTTAATTTGTCGAATGCGTAACATTTATATTTTTGTACGGAAACAATGACCCGAATCAGTTTATTAATACCTTGTGAAAGTAATCAACCCTTTGGAATATTGGCTGCACGTTTTGCAATCCCCTTGGGTTTAGAAAATGGTCAGATTTGATTTTCAAACCAGAGACAATATTTTTAATCTTAAACGACCAGCTCACATTGAAACATTTCACATGCAGATATCTCAAGTAAAAATGAGTAAGTGAAATAATGTATGCTGCTTGCATGAATAAATCCGACCTTCACATTTAATATCTGATGGCAGCTCACTTGATTGCAGCTTTAAGTCATTTTGACTTTGCACTCTTTTTACGAGGAGTTTCTTTTTTATCTTCTTTATCTTTTTTTTCCTCCCTCAGGCTGCTTGGATATCACTTATGGATGACACAAATTCTTGATGGGGCTGAAGTGAGCAAGTTGACTGGGACGCTCAAAAACATTCACCTTTGGATTCCAGAGCCACGCCAATGTAGCTTTATCTCTGTGCATTCGGTTATTGTTCTGTTTAAAGGTGAATTTTTTGCCATATTTTTCTGTGCCCTGTTAAAGAGCAGTATGGTATCTGTGCCATATTTAAATGCGGGGGGGGGGGGGGGGGGGTATTAAATTAAGAAAGGGATGTTATTTTGTTTTTATGATTTATAATGTCTTACTTGTTAGCTCACAAAGTTTTAATTTCCTCTTTATATGACCACAAGACCTGTTTTGCAGATTTTCACTTGATCATACCAAGTAGCAAACGGTCAGATGTGCTCTAAGGTTAAATGTTTTGATGTATGACTATGTTCCCACCCTACCCTGTATGCCAGTATTAGTGAACGCTCTTGGTGTTTGGCTCTTTGAAATCCACTCCTCACCGTGCACTGGTTAACCTACAATGCAGAATTCACATCTTGACCTGTTCCCTGGTTTGGAGGGGCACCTTTAGTGCCAAACATTTTTATTATAAGGGTATTCTTAATCTCCTATTTAAGTGATGAGTGAAACAGCAAATTTTTGTTTTGCATACAGTTTCTTGAAATTAACACTAAATTGTAAAATGCAAAACTTGCTAAAGAGTTGTTTTTATATGCTTTTTTGTGGTGGGAAGCAAGGTGTCAAGGAAGACGCAAGTGAGCCACAAAAAGAGTTGGGGCAGCCACCCGTATGTTGTTTCCTGGCTGCCAAAGAGTTAAGTTTTATGTACAATTGAGTACAGATTTGAGTCCGGTGGATAGGAAGTGATGTCATTAGGACCAGAGCCAGAAGTGATGTCATCAGGGCCGGAACTGGAAGTGTTGTTATCAAGGCTGGAAATGAAAGTGCCATCCTCGGAATCAGGAGGAATTTCCCATAATCAGTCAGCAGTGGAAAGAGAGAAAGGGTCAGTACTCTCTAACACCCCCAAGGTCTGGCGTGGAGTTGCCCTCATTCAGGCCCTTTAACTGCCTCCCAAGTGCACGTGTGTGACAAAGGATTAGAGCTCCCTAAGGGCTAGGCAGCACATCACACCCCTTTTTAGACTCGTATATCTCGCAGAATAAGGGTTTAGTTGAAAGTCGCGGGGAGTAACATATTTTTTTGGAAATGTAACATGGCTAGAAATTTTTTTGTGTCCATCTGTTTCATATTTTGAGAAGTTGTGGGGGTTAAGCTTGCACCACAGGAAGGGGGGAAAAGTAAAATGTTGTGGCCTCAAGCCTGCACAAATAACTGATTATATATAAGATAAGAACATGCAGGGCCAGCTTGGCCCATCTAATCCAGTCTTGCACACACCAGAAAACACATTTCTTAATGCTACAGCACACGGAGAAAAATATTGCATCTTAGATTAAAATATTGGGGGTGAAAGAAAGGTTTTATAAATAAACTAGCCATCCCCAATGGCTTTGCCCGCATAGTAGTGAAACAGGACACTGAGGAGGGCCCTGCCTGGCTCCCCACTCCTGACGTTATGCTTCCCCCTCCCCTTGGCTGCAGCCTCTGTCTCAGATTATTGTGAATATATTGCTCCAGCAAGTGAACTATGATTCTTAGCGCGATGAAAGAAGTCAAAAAATCAACCAGAATGTTCAAGCAAATTACAGAAAAAAACCCGATCTAAATCTGTTAAGTAGTTCTCTCGTTCGCTAGCTAAGTGGATGTAAGGCACGCCCCGAGGCTGGTGTGTGACTGAGGATGCCCTGTCCCCCTCCTCTTGGCCCGCTGCATGTCTGTCGGATTCACGCAAATAAATGGGTACCACAAGCGAACTATGATACTTAGTGCAATGAGAGAAGTCGCAAAATCAACTGGAATGTTCAAGCAAATTATAGAAAAAAACCTGATCTAAATCCGTTAAGTAATTCTCTCATGAAAAGCAGACAGACATTGGATTTATATATATATATATATATATATATATATATATATATATATATATATATATATATATATATATATATATATATATATATATATATATATATATATATATGTATATATATATATATATATATATATATATATGTATATATATATATATATGTATATATATATATATATATATATATATATATATATATATATATATATTGTGATAAAGGCGCTATATAGCGCCAGACCCAGCACAGACTCACTCAGAGGCACATGTAAAAACACACAAGACTGTTATTTTTCTTCACCTGTGGGGCACGTCTTCTCCGTGAACCCCACAGGCAATACACAGTCCCAAAAGGCACCACCACTCCTCCCAGGCAACCACATCCTCTTCCTCCCGATTCTGGTTCCTGAGTGGTGGATGCTGGCCCTTTTTATAGGTGCTCCAGGTGCTTGATCACCTGTTGCTAATTGCACCTCTGGGCGGGGCTGTAGAGGTGCCCAGGTTGGCTCCTGGAGCCATGCAGCAGCCCCTGGCGGCCACCCCAGATTCCCACAAGGTTTCCCTGCGGGAAACTGAGGCACCACCTTCACACAGGGAGGCTGTCACCATGCGTCCTGGGGGAGGTACTGAAGAGCCCATGGTGGCTTCCCCGGAACATATGCAGCAGGGGTGTCCCGGCCGGGCATGGGTCCCGGCTGCCCGTCACAATATATATATATATACAGTATATATATATATATATATATATATATATATATATATATATATATATATATATATATAAAGTGCATCGGGAAAGTATTCACAGCGCATCACTTTTTCCACATTTTGTTATGTTACAGCCTTATTCAAAATGGATTAAATTCATTTTTTTCCTCAGAATTCTACACACAACACCCCATAATGACAACGTGAAAAAAGTTTACTTGAGATTTTTGCAAATTTATTAAAAATAAAAAAAACTGAGAAATCACATGTATTATAAGTATTCACAGCCTTTGCTCAATACTTTGTCGATGCACCTTTGGCAGCAATTACAGCCTCAAGTCTTTTTGAATATGATGCCACAAGCTTGGCACACCTCCTAATCTGGAGCAGGTTTTCATCCAGGATGTCTCTGTACATTGCTGCAGTCATCTTTCCCTTTATCCTGACTAGTCTCCCAGTTCTGCCACTGAAAAACATCCCCACAGCATGATGCTGCCACCACCATGCTTCACTGTAGGGATGGTGCCAGGTTTCCTCCAAACGTGACGCCTGGCATTCACACCAAAGAGTTCAATCTTTGTCTTATCAGACCGGAGAATTTTCTTTCTCATGGTCTGAGAGTTCTTCAGGGGCATTTTGGCAAACTCCAGGCGGGCTTTTACTAAGGAGTTGCTTCCGTCTGGCCACTCTACCATACAGGCCTGATTGGTGGATTGCTGCAGAGATGGTTGTCCTTCTGGAAGGTTCTCCTCTCTCCACAGAGGACCTCTGGAGCTCTGACAGAGTGACCATCGGGTTCTTGGTCACCTCCCTGACTAAGGCCCTTCTCCCCTGATCGCTCAGTTTAGATGGCCGGCCAGCTCTAGGAAGAGTCCTGGTGGTTTCGAACTTCTTCCACTTACGGATGATGGAGGCCACTGTGCTCATTGGGACCTTCAAAGCAGCAGAAATTTTTCTGTAACCATCCCCAGATTTGTGCCTCGAGACAATCCTGTCTCGGAGGTCTACAGACAATTCCTTTGACTTCATGCTTGGTTTGTGCCCTGACATGAACTGTCAACTGTGGGACCTTATATAGACAGGTGTGTGCCTTTCCAAATCATGTCCAGTCAACTGAATTTACCACAGGTGGACTCCAATGAAGCTGCAGAAACATCTCAAGGATGATCAGGGGATTCAGGATGCATCTGAGCTCAATTTTGAGCTTCATGGCAAAGGCTGTGAATACTTATGTACATGTGATTTCTCAGTTTTTTTATTTTTAATAAATTTGCAAAAACCTCAAGTAAACTTTTTTCATGTTGTCATTATGGGGTGTTGTGTGTAGAATTCTGAGGAAAAAAATAAATTTAATCCATTTTGGAATAAGGCTGTAACATAACAAAAGGTGGAAAAAGTGATGCGCTGTGAATACTTTCCGGATGCACTGTCTGTGTGTATATATATATATATATATATATATATATATATATATATATATATAATATATAATAGAGAGAGAGGGAGAGACTAAACACATTTCTTCCTGTGTCAAAAGTGCAAATTTTACAGGTCACGAAATGTTACAGTAGATTTGTACGTTTTTTTCCCTGTAGTGATTCAATCTCATGTGAATCACTGGCTTATCACTACTCCTAATTTTTTACTTTCTGATAATTTCGCCTTTAAAAATGTGAAAATGCTGTTTGGTTTTATTATTATTATTTTTTTTTTGTTTCACATCTATCGTGTGATACTCACAGACAGGAATTGTTATCCTGAAATGATGACAGTCTCACTCATTGCACACAGTCAGAGGCCCCTGTAAATCTTAGGGAATTTTCTTGAAGTTGCAAGAGTGCAGGGTTTGGATATTTTTTACCAGAGTGTGTGACCCTGTATGTACCCTGGGAGGAATCGTAGACTCCAGACTTTTGCCTCTTGCTGCCGAGATGGGGGCCTGCCTGCCATGACAGTGACCTGGATGAGAAAATTGGATTTTATATTTTTATTTCAAAGTGTACTTGTAAATAACTGTATTAAGGTTTACTTATGAGAATATTAGTTTCCAAGTTTCAGAGACGAATGTCGGAAACTAGCACTGTGTTCAGATTTTTGCAAGATGCTTGTTCAAGATAATAAAGGAACAGAGCTGAAGAGCAAAGTTTGTGTCTGTTTGTGTCCAACAGACCAGCTGTAGTATATTTCTGTAATAGCTGAAAACCCTTTAAAAATGTTATGTTCTTTATTTTTCTATTACAGAATGTGACCACACAAACGTTCAAAAAGTTTCAGCACTTTTTATTAACTCTATTTTTTAAGACTTTCAAAAACAAATCACATCACTTTTCTACATAGTGACCTTCCTTTGTGATGCAATTTTCACAGCGTCGTACCAACTTTTTAATACCCAATTACATTCCTCCTGTCTTCAACGAAAATGCGAAAGTGCGGAAACTTTTTGAACGTCCCTCGTATAAAAGACTGATTTTTAGTTTAGTTTAGTCATATTGTGTTTGCATTTTGAACAAACACAAAGTTGATTGAGAGTCAAACCTGAAACATTAAGTCTGAATATTTTAGGGAATTGTACTATACCAAATATACAGAAAATTTGCTTTATGTAGTTTCAGTGTCCTTCTACTCTGCTACATCATTGAAGCTATAGTAGCTCTTAATTATTCATCATTTGTTTCATAGGTGATAAGTACTATTTTCTCTTAAAATGTATGCATTTAATGTTTGTACTAATACATACACAATAACAGCTCATTATTAACTTAAATATGTCAGGCACTTTCATGCTGTATGATGTTTTAGGTTTAATAATCTGATTGTTAGTATTACACAGAATTCATTTACAGTATTGCTGAAATTTTATTAACTAGTGTTTGAGATAATTTGTGGTCATCTCTCTTCAGCAGTCTCTTCATTCTAAACAAAATCTGATGTGTTTCATTAACTCTTAGGCAGAGAAAGAAGGGTTTTGACATCTTATTTGGGAAACCAATATCTGGCTTATTAAGAAAGACGTAAGGTTTTGAAGAATTGTGTAATATGGTGAGAGGTTCCATTTTTTTTTAGGAACAATAATATAAATCACCCTTTTCAGCACAAGATAAAATGCCTGTTTACGCTTTTTTTTTTTTTTTTGCAGCTTTAAAGCAGCAAAATGTTAATTTGCAATTGAATTACTATCTGGATGCAGTATATTTTTGCCTTTGCTTATGAAATCCATCACCATGAAGTTGTAATTTTTATATAATATCAGTTAGTTAATGTACCTATTTGTCTTATTGGGAAATTAAAATCATTTTCTTTTGTATTCGTCTGATTTCAGAATGTCCATAAAAGAGTTCATTTTTTTTATGTGTCTGCAAACAAGCTTGACTAAAATCTTACATCAAAAATTAAAATGCCATTCCTCTTACTTATTCTTTAATAGGATAAATGATTGTGAATGTAGACCTTGAGTTTTTTTTAATTTGCAGAAGACTTTTATTTGTTTTGAGGTGGGTTGCTGTTACAGAATAAATATCTCACGTGCCCTACTGCTACAATGGTGCTGATACGGCTAGAAGAAGGATCGTGGGAAACGTAAATGGGTTTGGAAAGGGTTACATGGAGTGTCAACGGGTGAAGGCCAAGAAGCACGTAGATTTCCCTTTCATCCTAAGACCTCCTAATAAATTTTGGAAAAAAAAATCATCAGTCACAGTGATTTTAGGAACAGAATTCGAAATGGTGCTAATCATATAAACTGGGCTACACAGCACATTAGGGTCATCTATAAAAGTGTACCTTTTGAAAATAAATAATAAATTGAGTGCCGTTGGAGCATCCTTAAGATGAAATGTCTGGGACCAGAAGACTTTTTTCAGATTTCAGATATTTTTGGATTTTGGAATAATTTCATATTTTGCATATTTGCATTTTCCTAAAACACCCACCCTCAGTTCCTCCAGTCCGTGCACTTTAAACCGCCAGTGTATAATTTATGCAAAAGACTTCTGTCGTGAGAAAATAAAATAAAAAAAGAAAACTAAAATAGCTGTTATGCATTCAGGATGTCAGTAGCAGAAGGTAACTGAAGTTTAATGAGTAATTTGTACATTGTAATGAGTGAGGATTCTTGGGTACCGCTGGTTTGACTTTCTGTTGCTCACAGAGTCCCAAATGAAGCACATTATCTGCATTGTGAGGGAGCCTCAGTTACGGTACTATGGCCATGTGGCACAATTCCCCGAGGATGATCCAGCTCACAGGACCCTCTTTGTTTAGGACCCAAGTGGTTCGACCCAGCCAAGGGGACACCCACGTAACACCTGGCTGCTGCAGATTGAGGTTTATTTTCGTACAGTGGGACTGGATGTGTCTGCCTGGGGGGTGACCAACCAGGATCCCGAGTTGTTTCGTCGTGTGATGGGTGCGTCATCTATCTATCTATCTATCTATCTATCTATCTATCTATCTATCTATCTATCTATCTATCTATCTATCTATCTATCTATCTATCTATCTATCTATCTATCTATCTATCTATCTATCTATCTATCTATCTATCTATCTATCTATCTATCTATCTATCTATCTTATCTATCTATCTATCTATCTATCTATCAACACGTTGTACCAGTGTATACTCCCCAACCTGACCTGACCTGAGTGAGTGAGGTGACAGAAGAGACACACACACTCACATGTAGATCACTGCAACTTCTTGGCTCCACACGTTTAAGACTTCCTTCTATCTGCTAACTATTCCATCACTATATGGCATAACAACAGCAAATAGAGTATAGATAAGCATTGTGGTTTGTGTACCTAATGTGTGTTAGAGCACTGCAGACATATTGGACAGTTTAACATCTGTGGCAGAGCGAAGGGTGCTCAGCAGGCTCCTATCAATTATGGAGAATCCACTGCATCCACTTAATAGTATCATCTCCAGACAGAAGAGCAGCTTCAGTGACAGACTGCTGTCACTGTCCTGCTCCACTGACAGATTGAGGAGATCGTTCCTCCCCCAAACTATGCGACTCTTTAATTCCATCCAGGGGGGTAAACGTTAACATTTAACATTATACATAGTTATTGTCTGTTTTTCACCTGCATTATTATCATTCTTTAATTTAATATTATTTATTGTATCAGTATGCTGCTGCTGAAGAATGTGAATTTCCCATTGGGATTAATAAAGTATCTATCTATCTATCTATCTATCTATCTATCTATCTATCTATCTATCTATCTATCTATCTATCTATCTATCTATCTATCTATCTATCTATCTATCTATCTATCTATCTATCTATCTATCTATCTATCTATCTATCTATCTATCTATCTATCTATCTATCTATCTATCTATCTATCTATCTATCTATCTATTCTGGCAAGGCACTTTTGAATTTCCAATTAGGCAATAATGTTACTTTCCCTTAGTTATTCATTAAGGGATTCAGTCAGAGGGTGGATTCTATGCAGTCACATCTGTGCTTCTGCTGGTGTCATTAGGTAAATTTACTGATTCTGGTGTTTTCAGTACTGAAATCTGCATTTCCTGTGGATCTTCATCATCAGCTCTCTTAACAGCAGTCCTTTTCACCTCCTGTTGATGTGGTGTGATACATTGATTATTTCCAATGAATATTTTACAATTCATATTTTTATACCATAGAACACAGCTGCCAGTTCTTTTAACTTCACGTTGATACCTACACTATTGCTGTAACTGAACAACGATTTTAGTTTGATTTTGAAATTTCAGATTAGTCATGCTCAATCAGTATTATGTTTCTAAGATTTCAGTGAATTATACATTACTCGGTACAAAGCCAATATTGCTGCAAAGCAGGGGTGTCCAACTCCAGTCCTGGTGGGCCACAGTGGCTGCAGGTTTTCATTCTAACCATCGTCTTAATTTGTGAGCCGTTTTTGCTGCCCATTAACTTGCTTTGCTTTCGTTTTAGTTGACGTGACTCAGACCCCCCTTAGTTGTTCCTTTTTCCTTAATGAGCAGCCAAACAATAATGAAACACAAAACAAGCCGACATGTGACCAGCTAACCTAAAAATAAAGAAAGGTGAAGGTCTCGGTCATGTTGGCCTGCTCAGGTCACCAAAACATCTTGACGGTGGTCTTAGAAAAACAGGAAATCAACAGTCTGTTGTGGCAGAACGAGAGCAGCAACAAGTCCTGATATTCAGTAACGGCTTTCATCAACAGCACATCAGCCTCTCATTAAGAAACTGGTTGGAGTGAAATTGGCTGGAGTTTGACGTTCCAGTTTAGCTGGTCATCTGTCAGCTCGTTTCACATTTCATTTCTGTTTGGCTGCCATTTAATGAAGAAACAAATCAATTTAGAGGACTGAATCCTTAAAAACAGGGCTATTAAAATGAAGGGCAAAGGAGTTAATTAGCAACGAAAACTGCTTGCTGATTAGGAAAAGGGTTAGGATGAAAACCTGCAGCCACTGTGGCCTACCAGGACTGGAGTTGGATACCCCTGCTGTAAAGCCTTTTCTTGTTAAAAAATAAAAGAATAACAAATATATGGATATGTATCCTATTGGATTCACTCACAAAATGAAATTGATTTGAATAAGTAAAAATTAAGGCTGCTAATACAGTATGTCAGATAAGATTTACTGAATGTGGGGAGCCAAATGTTGTCTTGGTTTTCTTTGTCATTTATACGAGGGATGTTCAAAACGTTTCGACACTTTTTCTTAACTCTGTTAAGAATTTCCAAAACAAATTGCATCATCTTTCTACATAGTCTCCTTCGTTGCGATGCAATTTTTCTAGCATCATAAAAACTTTATAATGCCCAATTATTACTCCTTCCACCTTCGCTGTTTCCAATGAAAATATAAAAGCGCGGAAACTTTTTGAACGTCCCTCGTATTAATGTGTTAAAATGTTTCATTAGCTCTAAGTCCATTTATTAAATCAGCAAATTAGCAAAATGAGAAATGAAAGTTGATTCTACACCAAAAACAGTAAAGTAGAGACACAACGATTTAGCTGAATTATGCCTCCAAAGATTGTTCTTTTCTTTATTTACAGTGTGTGAATAACCTGCATTTTTTTGTTGTTGGTTTTATAGATGTAGGCCTACATATGACTTCACTAACTTATCAAAAATGAGCAAAATCGTGCATTCAAGTTAAAAAAACCTTGTGAAAGTAGCATATTTATTATAAATGTCAAGTCAAATCTGTTGGCTTAATCACTTGTGATAAAATGCATTCAGTGGTATACTGTACATCATCATTATGTGGATTTTACAGTACAGTCAGGTACATGTTATAAAGTGTTTAATAGTTCAAATAAAGACTCATGGTTAATGGAGATTGAATGATTACCCTAGCAGCGCTAAGTATTCCTTCAGAGACCCTTTTGCATTGCATACTATACAGTGTATTATATCCCTCGGTCCCTTTTAATCTTTGACTTATGCCAGCTATGTGCTCTTTGAATGTATGTTAGCATTAAGCCATTGAAACAATCACTGCTTTTTGCATGGCTGCATAGTCATTATGTGCATTTAGCTATGCATGCCATTTTTCTACTGTCCTTGCTCTTAAAGAGCTTTCAACCACTTGCATGTTCAACTTTAAATTACTAAAATATTTATTTGTCAGATAGTTTTAAGAATAACATTAATTACTGAAGTCTTCAGTATTATTTTTTATAGTTGTTTTGTGTATAGTCTGAGAAAGTGTGATGCTCAGAAACATTTATTTACTGTGCAGTATGAAGGTCTGTTCATTAAGAAATCACTGAGATGTATACGAGGGACATTCAAAGAGTTTCCGGTACTTTTTTTTAACTCTTTTTATTATGAAATTCAAAAACAAATTATTTCACGTTTCTACATAGTCACCTTCGTTTGCAATGCAATTTCCCCAGTGTCGTACCAACTTTTTAATGCCCAATTACTACTCCTGCCTTCACCGTTTCCAACAAAAATATAAAAGTGCGGAAACTTTTTGAGCGTCCCTCGTATGTTTAACATCTGCATACTCAGTAACTACCAGTTTACTGTATCTCTTTAGAAGTAGAGAATGAGTTACTGAAATATATTAAAAACTTTCAAAAGACCCAACCTTAAACCCAATTGCACAGTATATTAAGAAGAAATAACTCTTTATCTAATTTATTTGCGTATATTTTGTGGTCTGGGAGCGAGCAAACTCTATTCTGGAAAGCTACGTTTAGTGCAGTGTTTCATCCCAGCCAGTCTGATAGTCAGCATATCCTCTGAGTCCACAATTCAAACTCCTAATTAATTTTTCTCTTTGTTATCCATTCCTGAGCAGGGTCAGTGTTTTCCTGTCTCCAGAACAACACCGATCTGTTTTGTTTTTGTCATTTTACTTTATTCAGTTCCAGCCAGATCACTTGGTTGCCAAAAGGTAGGCCGCACCTCAGTAGTGAGCACTGATCTCAGTTCACTACTTTATAATTCACACCAGTGTCTGCTTCGTAGAAGATAAAGTCGTCTGACTGAAGACTAAAAGCAAGTTTGTGATATCTCTCTATTATAAAAAAAATCTTGGAAGGTGACGAGACATGATTTTCTCAGAGAGATACTTTTACATCCCGCGAGACGAGTCTTTGTGCCAAGAGATTCAACCATGCCCGGGTTCTGAAATAAAACAAAGAGTAGATGACAAAGTAGAACGTCGTAAAGAATTAAAAAATGTTGTCACGGTACACATGCAGAGAAGGTTAGAGATAATGGAAGTACTAAAATTCAAAAGTCTCAAAAAGAGGATAGTAAAGATCGCATTAGTGCAAACAAACAGAAATTATTACTTGGTGAAATAATGGAACGGCGAAAAGTGATTGAATATATTGTATTGTTCGGATTTAAACTAATCGTCTAATTTCATGTTGCCATCAAGGAAAAAATAAGTAGTGTTTCTTCCCAATGAGGAGGTGTATCTGTGAAAATTAAAATATTTGTTGTTTGGTGAAAGCGAAATCCCACAAGAGAAATCATTTCTCATTTGTGTGAATGCTATTGTCAGACACATTTCTTATAGAGAGAAAGAAACGATATTCACTCACGGGCAGTTAGACGTTGTGTTGTCATGATGTAATTCCAAACACGGAATCAAAATTCAATGTGATATTGATGAAAAGGTAAAAGCGAAAAGAGATGAAATATATGGACATAGGTGATATGATAGAAGTGCGCCGCACAAGATGCAGATTACACGTCACAGCAGCAAGCCAGCAGCTGATCGAGCAAAGAGGAGGTAAAAAAAAAAAAAAATCGTTTCCTATTGTATCACCGTTTAAGAGGGGGTTTCGGAGGAGCAACGATGTCTCCCTGGAGTGTGTTCAGCCGCCTCTTCACAATGCACAAGTAATGAAAAGAAAATATTGTATGAACAATTATTAAACAACAAAAGCAGCTGTAAAATTAAAACTACAGTTTTCAGGAAAATCTTGCTATTTTAAATATTTTTCCACTTATGTTTTACATTTTGCCCTTCAAGAAAATATTTATGCATTATGTCATAAAAATAATTCTTAATAAAAATGATAAATAATTGATTACACCAGTATGTAAAATCTGTTAATAAAAGACAGGCATTTCATTACCAATGCGAGTTTTATTGTACCGTGATGGCTGCTTTAGATTCAGCAGCAGTTCTATTATTTAATAGCAAAGCCACCTCTCTTAGTTAAATTAACCTTGCTCATACTGTATTTGAGAAAATGCAACATAATATAAGCTTTGAAGTATTAGTATATGTCATCCATCCATCCATTTTGTAACCCACTTAAGCAGTTCAAGATCCCAGGAAGCCAGTAACTATCATGGCAGCATTGTTTGCTAAGCAGGATCCGACCCTGGACAGGGCAGCATGTCATGGCAGTGCACGCTAAAATGCAGTCTCATACTGTGCCAATTTAAAGTTGATACTTAATCTAACACACATTCTTGAGATACGGAGGGAAAACTGGGGTACTCGAAACAAAACTCCTATAAACATGGGAGGAAAGTGCAAAATCCACACAAGCTCAGGACTCTGCTGCTGTGAGGTGATAACACTAACCACCGCACCAATGTGCTGGCCGAATTGTTAAAAAAAGAACAAAATTTAAAACATTAAATGTCGTACAATTAAATTTATATTTTGCGGATGTTTCAAAGTTTCACAGCTAAGTGATCTTCAGTTGTTTCCATAAATGTGAAATGCTTTTATTTGTTCAAAAATGCCCTGAAGTGATTTTGAATATATATTTTTAACTAGCTGTGTAAGCCCGGGGTCCTAAAAACTATTAGTGATGTCAGGTAATTGAAAGGAACTACTCTGGGCGTCTCTCTCCTAGGAGGTTTCGTTTTGCCGACATACTCGCATCGCTTGTGCATTAGCGGCTAAGCGACTGTCTTTCTTCGGAGGTTTCGTTTTACCGATGTGCTCGCCTTGCCTGTATATCCCCGGAGGTGGAGCCCTTACCCCGACTCCATCTCTCACTTTCGGGCCGGACAGACAGACACACACACTTCCACACGTAGACATTTATATATAAGATGAGCTGAAGCCTTTAAAAGAGAGGCATACTATAAATATACAGAAATGCATGTTGTATTGTCTTATGTTGTGTGGCAGAAGTGCTTGGTTGGCGCCAACCCGACACAGACTGACACCAGAGGCATGTGAAAACAAAAGATTTATTTGTTCTTCAGCCGTGGGGCACATCTTCTCCATGTCCCACAGGCAGTACACAGTCCCAAAACACACAAACAAAGGAAAAACACCCACAAAAATCACTCTCTTCTTCCTTCACTCCTCCAGGCAGCTTTGTCGTCCTCTTCCTCCTCCCAACTCTGGCGTCTCGAGTAGTGGCTGCAGGCTTTTCTTATAGCCTACCCGGAAGTGCTTCAGGTGATAATTAACCTAATTCAGGTGTGACTGCATTCCAGCCCACACAGGCTTGTTAAGCCGTGCAGCTCCTCCCGGTGGTGGCCTCGGAGCAACAACAGGGCTGAGCCCTGAAGTCCCACGCCTGTGGCCCCAATGTAACCCAGGAGGGCTGCCACCACACTTTCCGGGGGACGTAGTGTGCATCCCATGGCTGCTTTCCCGGACCTAGTGTCAAAGGGGCGTCCCGGCCGGGTATGGGTCCTGGCCGTCCGCCGCAGTTGAATATATAAAATATATCATTGCTGCACTTTTTTTTTTTTTAAGCTGCATTTTTATTATCAAAATGATAAAGAATTGTGAGTGCAGCTTCCTGTGTCATAAATTGAAACACAGTGAGCGACTGCAACAAAGAAGAAATTAAAGAAACTTCCCAACAGCTTAATTTCTTGTATCCTTACAGACATAAAGAAAGAACCAATCCAGACAGAAAGCTCCTTTACGACAAGCTTAAAGAAATGTTATAAGTCTGAACAGAGCAGTTCTACACTTGCCAAGTTTGAATTTAAAGATATGACTCAAATACAATTGATTTACCCCTTGATTTTATTTTTTTAAATAAAATGTGCTATACATGTGCAAATACCAGATGGTCCATCTTTGTAATTCCTACCATTTTTATCAATTCAAATAATCTATTTTTTTGCAAACGTCACAGAGGTAATAATCAGGCAGGGATTTGAACCCAGGCTTCCGGGGGTATGATGGAACTTTGCCACCTTCTGTCTCTAATAGAATTAACCCTGAGTCCTCACTCAACAACAGCGTTACATTTGCTAACTGTTTACCAGAGTGACATTTCCTGAGCATTCAAACAGCTCGTTATGTTTTACTCTCACTACTGGTATTTAGCTTGACTGCATTTTCCTGCATCAGAAAATGTTTTTTTTTTTTCATACATACACTGTAAAGTGTGAAAGCAAAGTAATACATGTAAAATATGTACTAGTCATTGCAATTAGCTAGCCTCTGCTCCGCTGAGAAATTTCACAAGTAGTGACTTGGGCGTTCGTATTGTCACTGCTCTCAGATTTCAAATATACATGCCACATTTACATAAAGTTAATGCATCGTGTTTGAATCTCTACTTCATTACTGATTATTAATAAACTCATTTTGACATCGCAGATACGTTTAAGGTATGAATTGCAGTGCCTGTGTTTAATATTGCAGTGCCCACTGACTAGATTAGAATTACACACTTTACAGTCAAATAAAATTGATGGAGTGAAAGGTTGGAAATGTCATTTACAAAACATTCACATTCCAGTTTTCAGCAATTTTAACTAACTTACAATTTAAACGTAGTCACAGGAGATGGACATGGAAAGAAAAAAAACAGTACAGAATAAGCAAGGAAACCCTTTAAAGGAAGGAGTTATTTATCTGTGCAATTTTATATTTTATGTGTTTGTCAGATTGGCCAGAATGAAAACCTGCTTTTCCAGGATCAAGAGCCTCCAACTTTACTAAAAAAAATCATGACCTGAGATGAATATTTTGAAATCATTTTATTTTTTTTCGCCTAGTACATAGAAATTTGGAGACACAATGACAACATGACAGCTAATTCTTAGAATAGTTATTTTTCCTGGACTTAATGATAAAATGTTAATTTATGTATTTTTTTACAAAATAGATGCATGTGCAGTAAATATTGTAACCCTTGAAAATTCTCCTGGGTGTTCAGATTTTTTCATTGTTGCCATTCATACACTGTTGATATCATAAAATAAGTGATCTTTAAACATCCATCAAGATCTGTGCTTGGGTTATAGCACACCTTTCTTCATTTTTGTTCATGCATGCAATTAGTTTATCAATAATCCACTGATTTATAGTAAAGAATGTAGTGGGAAATCAAGCAAAATGACCCCTTTTATTGGCTAACTAAAAAGATTACAATATGCAAGCATTCGAGGCAACTCAGGCCCCTTCTTCAGGCAAGATGAAATACAGAAACTGGAGTTCCCTGTGTTTATATACACACTCTAGGACAAGAAACAACATTGGAAAAACTTTAAGTGAGACATCCATCCATCCATTATCCAACCCGCTATATCCTAACCACAGGGTCACAGGGCACAAGGCAGGAAACAAACCCTGGGCAGGGCACCAGCCCACCGCAGAAGTGAGACATCTTAAATGTAAAAAATTAATAGACCTCACCGGGCTAAGATTCATTTAGCAAGAGAGGAGAGCAATGTATTGTTAAGATCTTTGGATAAGATAACTGTCCAACAAAGTCTTTTGCAGTTTCCAATGAGTTTCTGATGAGACAGGATGTCTGTGTCAGTCCAAGATGTGAGGATTGTTTGCATCTCTCGGGCTGACACAGACAACCTGTCTCATCAGAAACTGCAAAAGACTTTGATGGACAGTTATCTTATCCAAAGATCTTGACTATACATTGTTCTCCTCTCTTGCTATATGAATCTTAGCCTGGAGAGCTCTATTAATTTTTTACATTTAAGATGTCTCACTTAAAGGTTTTCCAATGTTGTTTCTTTTCCTAGTGTGTATATAAACACAGGGAACTCCAGTTTCTGTATCACATCTTGCCTAAAGAAGGGGCCTGAGTTGCCTCGAAAGCTTGCATATTGTAATCTTTTTAGTAAGCCAATCAAAGGTGTCATTTTGCTTGACTTCTCACTAAATTCATAATGGCTAACACGGTACAACACCCTAGTAGTAAAGAATAAAAAGATTCTAGAGCTGTTCCTATCAGTGATTTTTAGAAGATTTCTAGACCAAATATTGATATCTGTTCAGTACAAAAATTTAATAGCTAAATATAGTTTTAAAACAGATTACCTGTCCTACAAAGCAAAATGCGTTTTATATTCATGCATACAAGCTGGCTGATTGCTCTAGCATTTAAATCTAAATACAGAAGCAATAGGAAAAAGGCAGTGAAAGTAAACTCCTTTCTTTAATTCTAGCAAAACTCCTTTGACCTGGAAGCAACCTGAATTGTAGTTGCTGGACGGACAGAAATCGGCTTCTATTGTGTAGATTCTAGATCTGTTTTTATTGCTATGGCTATGTTTTCCAATTCAGTGCTTTTATGTTTTTCCTTCCAATGGCTGGCCTCTGACTTTACCTTTTGTTATGTATTCTTTGCTTCTTAAATTAAAAAAAAATCTCTATCTGGAAATATTTTTAAATTTACAGCATCTTAAAAGTTTGTCTCTTATTGTTATCATTATATATTCCCTGAAGGTTATGAAGTGTAGCCTGTAAGTAAAGTATACAGCAACAAAATTTGATGATTACCAAGCTGAATGCTCTGGGTTTGATACGTGTGTGACTTTTATTTTTTTTTATGTACTACAGATAAATGGCTCATTTAAGTTGGGAGCTGCCCGAGTTTTCACTGGCTGGCAGATGCAGTGCCTAGCACCCGCTATCCAGGACGAAGCAAACATGAATGGGGCTGGGGAGCAGGCGGACATTCTGCCGGCTAATTGCATGGTTAAGGACCGCTGGAAAGTGGTGAGTAGTTGACATATTATTTTTTATTCATGTTCCCCTCTACATAGCTTTACTTTATAAAAAAATAAAAGCTGTGCTTAATACACCTTAGAGTAAAATTAGTAATATTCAGTATAGAATATTGTGTGGTTATAGTTAGAATAATACTTTATGACTGAGTAAAATAACTCAAGTAATAGCACTTATTCTTCTGTTTGCATAATATAAATATACTAGCTAGCATCATGGGGAAATAACCACACATTATTCTACAAAACTATGTACTTGTTTCCGGTATAGTCTAGTTTAGAATATATACTAATAAAACTTTAGATTTTCTTATAAAAATAAGAACTGACACAACCTTACTAAAAGTTACCATTTACGCTGGACCATTGCATCTTTTAATCTCAGTACCTCCAGAACAAAACATGATATTAATATGATGTTTACTTCAAAAGAATAAGCAACCACTGCACATAATAAAACAGGGCCAATTTCAGGTGTTAATGTTGACCACAAAGATTTTTAAGAATTTTTGTGGGATTTTTATTTTTGCCGCTCACTAACTCTTTAATAGTTTATTGTATCAATAATTTCTTCCCTGCTTTCTGACTCCTCATCTTATGACAAACAAAAAAAAAGTCAATTTCAGTTTGTCATTGGCAAGTAATAAGGAAGCAAAGGAGCCAGTAGTGATACAATCTGTGCTAGAGTTGGAGTGAGGAAAGTCTTTTGTGATGGCAGCAGTGAGTGGTGATTAGTCAGGGCCACTGCTCAGGATGGAGGACGGTGTTTGTGCTACTCAGCCCTCATTTGTCTCTCTTAAATTAACTTTTACGTTACGACTGCGGCACATTCTACATGCTCCAGAACATTTTAATATTATTACTAAACTATTGAGATAATGGTAATTACTGTTCTACAAATTGTTCTTTGCTGCAAGGTTATTTCTGTTTCTCTAAATCTTGCACTAAATTGTACAGTAAAATTTTACAAGGGCTTAATAAGGTCAGAAGCACTAGATGTTAAATAACACAAAAGCACATGTCCTTCTGCTGTGTTGAGGAGCTCATATATCAAATCAAAAATCAAATCAAGTAAGTGTCAGAACTCCTTTATTTATTTATTATATTAAAGTGTATTTTTATAATTAAACTATAGACCACAGGTGTACACCATTTCTCTAACAAAAAAAAAAAATCATATACTCACACAATCAAAGAATTGGTATTGACATCTAAGCATTGCTTACATGTAGATATACTTGCACTTACAGTATAGGTTTTAATAATTTTCAATCGTTAATTGCACTAGAGCTTTTTTTACTGTTAAAGTGCACATCTCTCTATATTTAAAACCCAATATCTCTCTCTCTCTCTCTGTCCGTCTCTCCGCTTTTCACGAGAGAACTTCTTAACGGATTTAGATCGGGTTGTTTTCTAGAATTTACTTGAACATTCCAGTTGATTTTGCAACTTCTCTCATCGCGCTAAGAATCATAGTTCGTTTACAGGAACAATATATTTGCGCTAATCTGAGACAGGGCAGAGGCTGCGGGCCGAGGGGACGGGGAAGAGTGACGTCAGGAGTGGGGAGCGCCAGCCTCAGTTCGAATCGCTCTACCTCTTTCCACGTTTTGGAGCGGAACTTGCTTCTGCTTTGCTAGTGATACCTGTTTGTTTGTTGATTTTCAAAGTTTGTCCTGTTTCACTACTACGCGGGTGGAGCCACAGGGGGGACGGCTAGTTTACTATATTTATACAGGTGTGTTTTTTTTTTTTCTTCAGCATATCAGCTAGACATTCCTAATTCTTGAGGTGAAATTATAAATATGGATTACCGTTTTAATAATGCAGTACTTGTTTCTTACCAAAACTTATACTGTGTGACACACAACAACAAATAATAAACACAATACAAATCTTAAAATAGCTGCAAATGTATCAAATGTTTATAAATTGTTTATCTAGAAGACATAAGACTCCATGCTTAACAAGTTTATGAGTAGAAGACATTTTGCTGTTACGCCAACAAGACTAATTAAATTACCGTAAAGCCTACAAAAGCAGGGGCTGAAAAGATAATTTTTTTGTAATCAGCCAATTTACCAATCACCGATCGAGTCTTTGTAGTGAAAATCAGCTGATTTGGATCGGCAGCCAATCGATTTGGAGCATCCCTAATTCACAATGTACAGTGCATCTTTGGAGAAAAAGAGTAACTGCTTGTTCCAGTTTGACGCTTTTACTGTAGTTTCAGGAAAGATAAGGATGGTTTGAACTGGGAGGGTTGGGAATGTGAACATTTTTCCCGGGCACTGGATTGATGGGTAACACTGGACAGAATGTACGCAAATTCATTGTTTTGTAACGGCAACATAAGTAAGAATGCCCAGCGATTTGACAACAGCCTTTGAGTGTCAACTAAATCATCTGATGAAGACATACAGTACTGTGCCTTTTTTTAAAAATGAATGGACACCTCAACGACTTTTTAATGCCATATATAGAATGAAGCTACAGAGATTTTATCCACATGTGTACATTGCCGTAGATATTTTTACAAGTTACAAGTCACTGTGGCCAGGGCAGAGAAACTGATAAAAAAATTACTCACATTCAACATTGTACCAAGACTTGACAGTCTAGCACTCCTGTCCAGCAAGTGGGAGCCTCCATGTTAAGTGCATTTTTTGGGTGTTATTAATGATTTTGCAATTGCAAAAACTTGGAGGTGGATTCTGTAGAAATTAATGTAATTAGATTGGATCAGTTATTTACTATATTTGTTTTGCAGTGTTGTTAAAAGTATATTTTGTTGTATTTGTTTTGCAATGTTGCAAAATATATGCTGTTAATCTTTTGCATTTGGCTTTAAATGTAAAAAAAATATCAATAAGCAATGTTTTCCATTTGGATTGAAATGCCATAAATACACATTGATAATGTTCTGTTAGTCACAGTTTTGGAAAAACATTGTAAGGCTTATGTGGAGCCCATTAGTACAGTTCAGTCCTGGGCCCTAATATGTATAATGGTGCTCCTGGTTCCAGGTGTTTTCACCTTTATGATCAAGGAATCATTGCTTGTGCATCTTTACATATAAAGTAAGTGATACATATTTTCATACTTCCCTTTTTTGCCATTTATATATTTCTTTTCTTAGCGGTGTTTAACATAATGCATAATGCAGATTATTGCCAATAGTTTTCAAATTTGCCTATAAGAAGAGCTTCATTATGGATTGAAGTTTTCAGGCCATATTGAGCTTTGTCACTAAGTCCTTATACAGAGTCTGAAGTCCAGTACACGTTATTTCACTTTAGATAAAAACAAGAATTCAACAAAACAAACCCAATCCAAACAAAATGAGGCGAGTGTTTCAAAATCGAACCCAAAGTAATCCATTTCCAGTTACAGGATTGTATCACACGACGGGCTGTATTTTGGTGACCGTGATGTTATTATGGTTCCAATAAACAAAAAATGCAATTAAAACATAACAGGGACAAAACTTACTATAAAACAAAAAACAGGATTAAATTACTCGCAATCAGAGGAGGCCTTAGGGGTGTGCGGGGCCTAGGGCTGACCAGCCCCATGCAGGGCCAGTTACGTCAAATGCTGTTACTGGTATGTGTGGACTTTATAAATTTGTGTGCAAATTTAATAAAAATAATGTTAACATACATCAGATTTTCTCATTACAGTATTCAGCTAAATTTTTGCAAGATAACACGCAGACTTAATCAAAATATAACGATGTAATCTATTAAAAAAGTCAGTCGTCAGTCAGTCATTATCCAACCTGCTATATCCTAACACAGGGTCACGGGGGTCTGCTGGAGCCAATCCCAACCAGCACAGGGTGCAAAACAGGAACAAATCCCGGGCAGGGCGCCAGCCCACACACACACACCAAGCACACACCAGGGACAATTTAGGATCGCCAATCCACCTAACCTGCATGTCTTTGGACTGTGGGAGGAAACCCACGCAGACACGGAGAGAACATGCAAACTCCACGCAGGGAGGACCTGGGAAGCAAACCCGGGTCTCCTAACTGCGAGGCAGCAGCACTACCACTGTGCCACCATGCTACCCCTATTAAAAAAGTCCAATTCATAATTTATGACAATACCACGACAGTGCAAAATGCAGTGCGGTGTCATGCGGAAATTAGCAGGGCCTCTACTAGAAAAGCACACAAATTGCAAGTCTACTCTGAGTCTCGATATGCAGGATGTTATAGTCATAACTCACACAGATATCATCTCAGCCAGTTATCATTAGCGATACATGTTTTTGTGCATTAATATTCGGACTATGAAATGTTTTCAAAGACATACATGTACGAAATTTGATCTTGAAGAGAGATTTTAAAAGGGTTCCTTTTAGAAACATCTCAGATCTACTCTATAAATATACGTATAATCCTAAGTCTAAAAGTGCAACGATTTTGTGCAACGGTTTTATGTGTTTTTGTGTGACATTTTTTGTCACGCTTTAAATTGGGCTTATTTTAAAACCTACATATATATGTTTGGTATCAATTCTTTTCACAATTTGTCGATGTGATGATGTTAGATTTTCAGATTCTTATTCTGTTTTTATATTATATATATTAAATTATTATTATACGTTTTTATATTTATATTATATACTATAATCAAGAAAGTCGTGGTTTTTAATTTCAATAAATCATTATTATTTCAATAATTTATTTTAATAATTTAATTCAATAAATTACATAATTTTTGATCGAGTAAACTTTCTTTCACAGGAACAAACTATTAAGAAAATGATCTATTCATAACACCAATATTTGTATTTAGGTAATTTAGTTAGCTGAAGGTCGAGTTATGATAACCCGTTGCATACCACTTTAGTTTTCACGTGATTTTTCCTGTTATTTAAATGAGTCAAGTTTTTTTATCTATAAGAATGTCAGTTAAAATGAATGGATTGTTTATTTAATCTCTTTTAAATACTCATCGAGCATAGTGGACCTCAGTTTAACCCACTGTCGGGCAACCGGTGCGCCGTGGAATTTTCTAGGGGCGCCACGGAAACATTTGTAAAATATTTAAAATTGCTAGTGTTTTTGAACTTTTGGTTGATTAAAAAGATGTTTAAAAAATATATATTTTATGTTGGAAAAACAGATAACGGTTAATCAGATTGTTGAATAAACAAGTGTATTTATTTTGAATGCAAGTTAAAATTTTCGCTGTTCACCATTCATCATAATATCAACACCAGCGGTATCAAAAACACATCTCGTGAGACTTAAAAAGTCTCGTTGTTAGAAGATCTCGCTCACTGTACAGATTACGGAAATGAAGTCTAAGAAACACGAGAGACTTCAAATGATCGACAAGGAAATGCGCATCTGTCTTTCGAAAATTGATCCTCGCATCAATCTCATATGTGCTGAAAAACAATCTCAACGTTCACATTAATTAAATTTAAGATTTATCCTTTGATTCCTTTATTAATAAAATGTCTTTCAAACTTGTAAAATTAACTGTTTTTATTGGCGATTGTGTCGTCACGACTTTATTTATGGGCAGTCCCTCAGGTGCGCCGCGAAAGAAAATTTTTGGACTTAGTGCGCCGCAACTCGAAAAAGGTTGCCTTTCACTTGTTTAACCGGAGTACTCCAATTGGTAAATAGTAAATATTTTATTCTCATTTCATGATTTTTACTCCGTTAAACAATAATTAATTTTTCTTTTACACATTTATAGAATTTAATAATCTTCACTCCAACAAATAATAATTTTTCTTTTGTACATTTACAGATTTTAGTAATATTCTGGCCGTAACTGGGGGTTGGGCGCCAAAGGCACCACGGGGGCTTGCCCCCCCAGTCTCTCTCTCTCTCTCTCTCTCTCTCTCTCTATCTCTCTCTCTCTCTCTCTCTCTCTCTCTATATATATATATATATATATATATATATATTGTAAGAAATACAAATCACAAGCATAAAGGTGTGGGGTTTTTAGTCCCATATGCTGTAAATTATGGTCAATAATTTCAAACCAAAATCATCAAACACATAAGGGTGGGTAGACGGACAACTTATAGGGTCGGACCGGAAGTTAAACAGTGGAATGCTGGGAAAGCGTGGTGATGGATGAGTAACTGACGTCATCAAACGGGGACCAGAGGGTAGAAAGGGACCCGGAAGTGCTGCAGTTCTTTTAGTCATCTGGACGAGATTATGGCGGCAGTGCTTCGTTCTTTCTGAGAAAATAAAAAGAGAGAGTTTAGTACCCCACCGTCGTACCCTGGCACGACTTGTCGCGGTGCACGTTGGGTCCTTAAGCTGCTCCCCATGCGCTCCTGCGTGACTATATATATGTGGAAGAGAAGGTCTGTGATACGGTTTGCATATTTGCAGCTGGAGATCCACAAAGGGAGAAAATGAATCACGTATCATAAAGTAGTTTTTATTCCTGAGCTTTCAGCCCCTACCAGGGGTCATCAACAGACATTTGGACATAAATCCAGCATATGCAAACTTAAGAAGAACATATTCATAATAAATCAAATCTTTACAACCAATAAGCCCCCCCACCTGCCCCCAAGCACTACGTAATTTTTGCTATATATTGCCTTTGATTCTTGTAAGTCTAAGCATTATCCTCTGATGAAGGCCCCTGGTAGGGGCTGAAAGCTCAGGAATAAAAACTGCTTCATGATACATGATTCATTTTCTCCCTTTGTGGATCTCCAGCTGCAAATATATATATACACACACACTGGAGACTATAACTTGACAAATCCACTGGAATGGGACATGCGGACCTCAAAAGCGGGGCCCCCTTAGGTGCGGGGCCTGAGGAGATCGTCCCACTTGCCACCCCCAAATGCCGCTCTTGCTCACGATAATTAAGATAGTCCATTAAATACTGAAATACCAGGTGTTGCTTTCTTTTCACTTAATTAAAGAAATGACTTTAGGTCACCTTGTTAAAGGTTTACTATTACTCGAATTATTGTTTGTTAATGATGTGTTTCATGCCAGATCAATTTAACTCTGCCTTTTAAATATAGTAGTACATTTCTTTAATCTATCCATTTTGTAAACACTCTAATTAAATTTAATGTTGTGTGACGCCAAATCCTCTCCAGGCTGAAAACAAAACCTGCACATGTCTGTTATACAGCTCATGTGTTTATAAGTCCACGCTCACACACTCCTGTACATTAATACAGAGCCAGTTTGTAGTAGTAACAGTCAGCCCAACCTGCATATGTTTTGGGTGTGTGGAAAACTGGAGACTTCAAAGAAAAACACATGCAGGGCTCACTCTCCGAGGACTTTGAGGCACTAGTACTAATGGCTGTGCTGTGTTAATAGGCAGAATACAGTAACATCCATCCATCCATCCATTTCCCAACCCGCTGAATCCTAACTACAGGGTCACGGGGGTCTGCTGGAGCCAATCCCAGCCAACACAGGGCACAAGGCAGGAAACAATCCTGGGCAGGGTGCCAACCCACCGCAGGACAATACAGTAACATATTGTATGGTAATATCCTTTTACAGTAATATACGCAGTATACATTACAGTTAATACTCTAAGGTGTGTGTAGACTTTAAATTCTTATTTGTTTTGTTATTCAGGTGTATTTGACACATATTGTATGTGTGCAGTATGTTTGAAATGCACAGAACAGACATGCAGACACTAAATCTAATTTATGAAAGCTATAGTGTTTGTATTGCACAATGTTTGTGGCAGTTATGCTGTATTATATTTGACAAACTGATTTAGTGTTGACAATTGATCTGGTAAAGTCATGATTTGCAGGCAAATACCTTTGCTGCAGATCTATAGCCTCATGTGACATTGTAGTTTGTTGGAGACATAGTTTATGTAAAAGTGTATTTCTGTTTTTTCTTTTAACTTACAGCTTAGATTCTGCTGATGTCTTTGGGTTCATTTTTTTGTTATTGGAGCAGTTTTGCTTGTGACATTATTAATAAACAGTGATTAAATATCACCCTAGAGTAATTATACTGATGTGGCATGTGAAAGGCTATTTTAATTTAGATTACCTTAATAAATATTTCCATTAGTAGGTTAACTATAGTGTTAACTGTTGACTGCGGTAAATAACAAAGAAAAAAAAATCTCAAAATATTTATTCTGCAAGTTTATTTTTCTCACATTCCTTGTCACAGTGTGTATAAAATATGGAGACCATAAATTTGTTACAAATCAGTATACTGCAGCTGGATCACATACTTGTATGTAACATTTAGACTGTAATTGTATAAATAGATAGTACTTTATTGATCCCAAAGGGAAAATCATGTGGTCCAGCAGCAACATAGAAAATGTAGTCATAGTCCAAAACAGTACATAACATGATATATGCTGTTGCATACGTGTTTAACATCAAGAAATATTTAAACAACAGCAGAAGTGTCCATTTAATGTCTGGTGTCCCAGAGAATTATTGTCCCTATGTCATTGTCTCAGTTATAACTGGCAAAATGTGAAGATTGGTAAAATGGGCTGAACTGTTATAAAGCCTGATATCTCAGGTAGCACTCGCACTGTCTTGGAATAAGCCAGTGAATTGAGGGCAATGGTGAATTGAAATATTGTCCAGTGTTAGTCGTGATGGCCTGAGTTGGTATTTCATTTTGCTATCATCCAGTTTTCAGCTACTGTCTCTAGTGAATCGAAGGTCAGTCCTGTAATACAGTTTGCCTTCCTAATCAGTTTATTTAGGGACACTGAGCTGGTGTTCCTCCAGTATCAGACCACAACGTAGGATAGCAGTATAGAATCTATGGACTGACAGAACATCCTCAGCCATTAAAGGCTCAGTGCCTCTTTAAAGACATGGGAGCCGCCCTGGGCCTTTTTGTACAGCATGTCTGCTTTCCACTCAATCCAGTCTACTGTTTACCCACAGATAATTATAAGCCTTCAACAACTAGAAACAACTAGCAATGAACAGAAAAACTGTATATTGATAAATGAAACAAAGTACAGATTACTAAAAAATAGACTTTTCCATTTTTCCCGTTATATTCACCTTATTTCTCATTATTTTTAGCTGCATTATTCAACAATAGGAGTAGCTTAAAGTGTCCTCACTGCAACTGTAAATCATATAGGCTTAATGAGGTATACAAATTGGAAAATAAAACTGTGGGATATCTTAGGAAGAATCTTAAGTAAACATTTTATATATGTTATCGTAGACCCATGTCCTCCCTGGGTGGAGTTTGCATGTTCTCCCCATGTCTGTGTGAGTTTCTCAGTCCAAACACAGACAGGTTGGGTGGCACTAAATTGGCCCTGGACTAGCATGCTTGATGGGATAGGCTAGCCCCCAACAGCCCTGTTTCAGGATTAAGCAGGCTTAGGAAATGTTATAGTATGGAATAATACATGTACAATCCAATCCCTCTATTATTTTTATTTTTAATTATAATTTCTTGTTTTTTTTTTTTTATTATAAATTCTATAGGCAAATGATTAAACAAGTGTTACTCTAGTTAAATCATACAAGACCCCTAGTGCTATGCACAGTACGCTGGAAAATAAAGCACATTTCTCTAAATATGTATTTAAGAAACTTCAGATTTTCTGTAAGAAGTTCTTAAGTCATTTGTGTAATGCAGGTAAGCAGTTATGGTGGTGCAGTTGTTACTGCTGTTACCTTAAACCTCCAGGGACCTTTATTCAAAGCCCAGTATACTTCTATTAGGGCTTTACAACCAGTACTAGCTGGCATTTCTCCAGGTTTCCCCTCAAACCCCCAAGACATGCATGTTAATTTAATTTGCTGATATGAATCTACCTGGTATAACTGAGTATGGGAATATCCTCTATCTCCTCCTGACCCCACAATGGAAGTTACTTGTTGAGATCACATATGGATGATTATTACAGAGGTGCATATATAAATTCAATTTTTGAAAGTGTCAGTTACAGCCATATGAAAAAGTTTGGGAACCCCTCTCAGCCTGCATAATAATTGACTCTCCTTTCAACAAAAAAGATAACAGTGGTATGTCTTTCATTTCCTAGGAACATCAGGGTGTTTTCCGAACAAAGATTTTTAGTGAAGCAGTGTTTAGTTGTATGAAAAATCAAATGTGAAAAACTGCCTGTGCAAAAATTTTGGTCCCCTTGTCATTGTGCTGATTTGAATGCCTGTCACTGCTCAATGCTGATTACTTACAACACCAAATTGGTTGGATGAGCTCGTTAAGCCTTGAACTTCACAGACAGGTGTGTCAAGTCATGAGATATAAAGGTATTTAAGGTGGTCAATTGCAAGTTGTGCTTCCTTCCCTTTGACTCTCCTCTGAAGAGTGACAGCATGGGATCCTCAAAGCAACTCTCAAAAGATCTGAAACAAAGATTGTTCAGTCTCCTGGTTTAGGGGAAGGCTACAAAAAGCTATCTCAGAGGTTTAAACTGTCAGTTTCAACTGTAAGGAATGTAATCAGGAAATGGAAGGCCACAGGCACAGTTGCTGTTAAACCCAGCAGGTCTGGCAGACCAAGAAAAATACAGAAGTGGCATATGGGCAGGATTGTGAGAATGGTGACAGACAACCCACAGATCACCTCCAAGGACCTGCAAGAACATCGTGCTGCGGATGGTGTGTCTGTACATCGTTCTACAATTCAGCACGATTTGAACAAAGAACATCTGTATGGCAGGGTGATGAGAAAGAAGCCCTTTCTGCACTCACGTCACAAACAGAGTCACTTGTTGTATGCAAATACTCATTTAGACAAGCCAGATTCATTTTGGAACAAAGTGCTTAGGACTCAGGAGACAAAAATTGAGTTATTTGGTCAGAACAAAAAACGCTTTGCATGGCAGAAGAAGAACACCACATTCCAAGAAAAACACCTGCTACCTGCTGTCAAATTTGGTGGAGGTTCCATCATGCTGTGGGGCTGTGTGGCTAGTTCAGGGACTGGGGCCCTTGTTAAAGTCGAGGGTCGGATGAATTCAACCCAATAGCAACAAATTCTTCAGGATAATGTTCAAGCATCAGTCACAAAGTTGAAGTTACGCAGGGGTTGGATATTCCAGCAAGACAATGACCCAAAACACAGTTCGAAATCTATAAAGGCATTCATGCAGAGGGAGAAGTACAATGTTCTGGAATGGCCGTCACAGTCCCCTGACTTGAATATCATCGAAAATCTATGGGATGATTTGAAACAGGCTGTCCATGCTAGGCAGTCATCAAATTTAACTGAACTGGAGAGATTTTGTATGAAGAATGGTCAAAAATACCTCCATCCAGAATCCAGACACTCATCAAAGGCTCATCATAGGAGGACAGTGTCTAGAGGCTGTTAGATTAGCAAAAGGAGGCTCAACTAAGTATTGATGTAATATCTCTGTTGGGGTGCCCAAATTTATGCATCTGTCTAATTTTGTTATGATGCATATTGCATATTTTCTGTTAATCCAATAAACATAATGTCATGCTGGAATACTACTGTTTCCATAAGGCATGTCATATATTAAAAGGAAGTTGCTACTTTGAAAGTTCAGCCAATGAGAAACAAAAATCCAAAGAGTTAAGAGGGGTTCCCAAACTTTTTCATATAACTGTATATTCAGGCTTTATTTGTATATAAATGTCTTATTTATTTTGTAAAAAGTTCATTATATAGGTTTACTAGGGGGTTTGCCCCCCTGCTCGCTTTGCTCGCCAACCCCCCTGGCCTGCGCTACATGCCAGCCACGTTGCGTCTCTGCCACTCGCATTGTGAAGAGGGGGGCTGAACGCTCCCCACGGAGATGTGGTTGCCCCTTTGAAATCCCTTCTTAAACGGTGATACAATGGGAAACAAATACAGTTTTGTTTTTTTTTTTTAACCTCCTCTTTGCTCGATCAGCTGCTGGCTTACTGCCGTGCCACGTAATCTGCATCTCGCGCGGCGCTTGGAACATTTAAAAGCCTGTACAGCAGCTGTCCTACTCTTTGTCTTTTATTTCCGGCCCCGGGCGTGGTTAAATCTCTTGGCACAAAGTCTCGTCTTGCGGGATGTGAGTTATTGATATTTTTTTAGTTTATAATTTAAAAACAGAATAAGAATCTGAAAATCTAACGACATCACATTGAAATTTGATAAATTCTGAAAAGAATGATACCAAACATATATATGTAGGTTTTGAAATAAGCCCAATTTAAAGCATGACAAAAAAGTGACATAAAAACGTCACATAAAATCGTTGCACAAAATCATTGCTCTTTTAGGCTTAGGAATTTATATATATAGAGTAGATTTAATCAGTTTACAATTTTTGTTCTATATAGTATTCAGACATTTATCCTACATTAAACTGAATGTATGGTAAAATATTTAAAGTTTTGATTTAAAGGTGAAGTTGCTATTATTTACTTGACTATTTCCTGAGAAAAATGTTCTTTCTATTCAGCTGAAGAAAATAGGAGGAGGAGGTTTTGGAGAGATCTATGAAGCCTTGGATTTGCTAACAAGGGAGAATGTGGCACTGAAGGTGGAGTCGGCCCAGCAACCAAAACAGGTTCTCAAGATGGAAGTAGCTGTCCTTAAGAAATTGCAAGGTATAATACATTACTTTAGTTACTTAATGACTATGAGATGTGTTTTTATAGGAAGTTGATATGTCTATTTTTATTATAGTAAATTATTTAATCAAAAACATGGTACAGGTATTTCTTTTAGCTTGAAATTGTCTAAAAATGTTGTACCGCAGTCACAGAAGAAAAATCTGTATACAGTATGTCATGTTATCAGAATCTGGGGATCTTTACAGACAACTAGAATTTAAACATTAATCTCTACAGTATTTTAGATATGAGCGTTTTTATGTTGGCTCCTGTGTAAGAGCCGAGTGTTTCCTGTTCACTATTAACAGGTTGTTTACTACAGGCTAGGCTTTTAATGTCACATGATGAAATGGACAATGGTATTAACACATATATAAAGAATAATCGTCAAATGTGTAGCCCACAGTTAAAAAGCCAAATGAAAATGAATAATCATTAAAAGTTGCTTGCTCTAATGTTAGATGTGTGAAGAATAAAACATCTTGGTTTTTGTTATATGTCACTGTGCATAATTATGATATTATAGCAATAACTGAAACCTGTCTAAGTCAGAGGAATGGGAATGAATGTAACATAAATGGGCATACATTATTTAGGAAACACAGGAAAAATTGAAAAGGTTAGGAAGTTACTATTTATGTAAAGGAGAAATAGAATGCATGGGAGCTGTTTCATCCTAACAGGTTAAACATCACTCGATGTTGGGGTGACTTATGATTAGGTGAATAGAGGATTGTGCAAACTAGGGAATGGGAGACAGGCCAGATTTATAATTTCGCATGATGGGATGAACACTAGTGTAAAAACTTGTACTTAAGGTAATTTAGAATTTTTTTCCCAAGCTTAAAAAGCCAAAGTAAAGTGAGTGATTAATTAAAATTGCTTGATTTAATGCTAGATGTATCAGAAATAAAACAAGTGAGTTGGAGTTAGTAGCTGCACATAATTATGATTTTATACTAATAACAGAAACCTGGCTAAATACTAGAGATGGGGATGAATATAACTTAGATGGGTATATAGTTTATAGTAAAGATAGGCAAAAGTGATAAGGTAGGGTGTTTGAACAGAATTTGAATGCTAGTCTTCTCCAATAGGATGATGAGCCACATCTTAGTGAAGATGTCTAGATTTGATTAGAGAGAACAAAGAATAGAGGCCTTATATTGGGTGTGTATTATAGTCAACTCTTCACTGCAGGCAGTAGTTTCTGTGCACATATCTTATATAGAAACGTCTACACGTGGAAGTGTGTGCGTCTGTCTGTCTGGCCCGGAAGTGCGAGGCTACAGCAGGAAGCTCACAAAAAGCGACCCTATCGCCAAAGTGAAACCGCAGAGAAAAGACAAACTCACTTAAATGCTAATACACAAGTGAGGTGAGCACATCAGCAAAATAAAACATCTGAGGAGAGAGAAAATCGCTTAGCCGCTGATAGACAACGGAGGCGAGCACGTCGGCAAAATGAAACCGCCAACAAAAGTGAACCTCGCTTAACCGCTAATGCACAACCGGTTTGATTGATTGATTGATTGATTGATTGATTGAAGTTCCAGAATCCATGGTTTTTAGGAGCCCAGGCTTTTTACAGCACGAGCTTGCACAGCTAGTTTTTAATAATATTAAATAAGCAATTTTTAGAGGTAAATGTTACTGTCATTGGGTTCTTTAATTAACCAAATATTAAACCTTATATGGGCTTGCACCCTGCCCGGGGATTTGTTCCTGCCTTGCACCCTGTGTTGGCTGGGATTGGCTCCAGCAGACCCCCGTGACCCTATAGTTAGGATATAGTGGGTTGGATAATGGATGGATGGTTGGATTAAACCTTATAAATAAAGTGTGGCGCACAATAAACCAAACCGTTTCTGAGCTGCTGGTGGGAGCAATATGTCACACTTCTTGCGAATCACTTTCTCGAATTCACAACGTCTTCACGGAGGAACGAATTGTCAACAAAGGTTTGTGGCCACCAAGATCACCGGACCTATCCACTTGTGACTTTTACCTGTGGGGCAATCTGAAGGGAAAAGTGTATGGCAATAAACCAAAGACATTAGAGAAAGTGAAGGACAATATTCGGAGTGAAACTGGAAAAATTGAAGTGGTTGAGCTGCGTCGCGTCTATGACAATGTGGTGCGGTGTGCAGAAAAGTGTATTGACGCACAAGGAAATCATTTCCAGCACCTCCTCTAACCAGTAAGTACAGATTTTTGTATTGTATACCTTTCGTTTTGTGTACGGGCTAAGAAACGTGCATTGACATTGGAATCGGAGATGGTTTGGTTTTTCAAGTGCCACCCTGTAGTTTAATATGAGAGCAGGAATAAGTGACTGTTTTTTAATACAGTATACTAAAACACCAATGCAAGGGAATGTCTGTTACGTTTAATACTTTGTAGTTATCAGTATAGAATTCAGGGGTAGAGGTGATTGGACCATTAGAATCTAGTGGTCATAATATAATACATTACGCAATGTTTGGCAGAGTCCATATGCAAAAGCTAAAACTGTTATGTTTAACTGTAATAGACCAAATTTTTGAGCATAGGCAGCAAAGTATTAAAGGGATAAACTGGGAGAAGCTTTTTAATATAGACAGTTGAAGAGTAGTAAAGATGATACTGAAATGTTATATTGCAGGACAGATTTGTTTCAAAATGTATATTTTGAAGTTGTATATTTTGGGAGGAGTTTGGGGAGGCCATGGAGAACAATTTCGGACGGCTTCGAGGAGATTCTGGTCCACCATCCGGCGTCTCAGGAAGGGGAAGCAGTGCAGTGTCAACACTGTATATGGTGGGGATGGTGCGCTGCTGACCTCGACTCGGGACGTTGTGGGTCGGTGGGGGGAGTACTTCGAAGACCTCCTCAATCCCATTAACATGCCTTCCAATGAGGAAGCAGAGCCTGGGGACTCAGAGGTGGGCTCCCCCATCTCTGGGACTGAGGTCACCGAGGTGGTCAAAAAACTCCTTGGTGGCAGGGCCCCGGGGGTGGATGAGATACGCCCGGAGTTCCTCAAGGCTCTGGATGTTGTAGGACTGTCTTGGCTGACACGCCTCTGCAACATCGCATGGACATCAGGGACAGTGCCTCTGGATTGGCAGACCGGGGTGGTGATCCCCCTCTTTAAGAAGGGGGATCGGAGGGTGTGTTCCAACTACAGAGGGATCACACTCCTCAGCCTCCCTGGAAAAGTCTATTCAGGGGTCCTGGAGAGGAGGGTCCATCGGATAGTCGAGCCTCGGATTCAGGAGGAACAGTGTGGTTTTCGTCCTGGTCGCGGAACAGTGGACCAGCTCTATACCCTTAGCAGGGTCCTGGAGGGTGCATGGGAGTTTGCCCAACCAGTCTACATGTGTTTTGTGGACTTGGAAAAGGCATTCGACCGTGTCCCTCGGGGAATCCTGTGGGGGGTACTCCGAGAGTATGGGGTACCGGCCCCCCTGATAAGGGCTGTTCGGTCCCTGTACGATCGGTGCCAGAGCTTGGTCCGCATTGCCGGCAGTAAGTCGAACCCGTTTCCAGTGAGAGTTGGACTCCGCCAGGGCTGCCCTTTGTCACCGATTCTGTTCATAACTTTTATGGACAGAATTTCTAGGCGCAGCCAGGGCGTTGAGGGGGTCCGGTTTGGTGGGCTCAGGATTGGGTCACTGCTTTTTGCAGATGATGTTGTCCTATTTGCTTCATCAGGCCGTGATCTTCAGCTCTCTCTGGATCGGTTCGCAGCTGAGTGTGAAGCGGCTGGGATGAGAATCAGCACCTCCAAATCCGAGACCATGGTCCTCAGCCGGAAAAGGGTGGAGTGCCCTCTCAGGGTTGGTAGCGAGATCCTGCCTCAAGTGGAGGAGTTCAAGTATCTCGGGATCTTGTTCACGAGTGAGGGAAGAATGGAGCGTGAGATCGACAGGCGGATCGGTGCGGCATCCGCAGTAATGTGGGCGCTGCATCGGTCTGTCGTGGTGAAAAAGGAGCTGAGCCGCAAGGCGAAGCTCTCAATTTACCAGTCGATCTATGTTCCTACCCTCACCTATGGTCATGAACTATGGGTAGTGACCGAAAGAACGAGATCGCGAATACAAGCGGCTGAAATGAGTTTCCTCCGCAGGGTGTCTGGGCTTTCCCTTAAAGATAGGGTGAGAAGCTCAGTCATCCGGGAGGGGCTCAGAGTAGAGCCGCTGCTCCTCCGCATCGAGAGGAGTCAGATGAGGTGGCTTGGGCATCTGATCAGGATGCCTCCTGGACGCCTCCCTGGTGAGGTGTTCCAGGCACGTCCAACCGGGAGGAGGCCCCAGGGAAGACCCAGGACACGTTGGAGGGACTATGTCTCTCGACTGGCCTGGGAACGCCTTGGGATTCTCCCGGAAGAGCTAGAAGAAGTGGCCGGGGAGAGGGAAGTCTGGGCATCTCTGCTCAAGCTGCTGCCCCCGCGACCCGACCTCGGATAAGCGGGAGACAATGGATGGATGGATGGATATGCATTGTGCAGTGTATTGTTGTTGTGATAGAGTGTGACCACCCTAACCCAGAAAGTATAAGAAATTCACACTATTCTCTCTTGTTGTGCTAAACAGTGTCAATTATGAACCTTGTGATGGATGGCTGGGGAACCATATCTGGCCAGGATGCCCCTGCACCATATATACCAGGGGGACAAGGGTGGGAAACCCAGTATCTCCCCCTGTATGCTAGATGGCAGCCTCCCTGAGTTGCAGTGGTGCCTCTGACTCCCCCAGGGCTTCATGGGGGTTGGAGTTCTGCGCAAGTCTGTGGGGTTCCACAGGCGCTGCCAGGGGGTGCTGCAACAGCAGCTGCTGGCCCCTTTTGGGCACTGGTTTCGCCTTACCCGGACGTTCAGCCGGATGTCGGCAATCAACCACCTGGATCACTTCCGGGTACCCAATAAAAGGGAGCCAGCGACTACCACTCAGCAGCCAGAGTCGGGTGGAAGGAGGACAAAGCTTGCTGAGGAAGAGTGGTGGTGGAAGAGAGAAGAAGAGTGTTTGGTGTTACTTGTGGACTGTGCTTGGGACTGTGTTGTGGCTAGAGGGATTATGGGGAAGACATGCCCTCCAACTGAAGAAAAATGAACAGTTTATTTGTTTTACACGTGCCTCTGTGTCAATCTGTGTCGTGTCAGGCACAACTTAGCGCCTTAATCTTACAACCTCAATGGCTGACCTAAATCTAAGGCGAAGTCTTTTGGATTTCTTGCATTTTATCTAAAGTTATAAATAGCAAGTTGCAGTTTGCATTTTTGTGCAGTGAATACTAAATTTTTTTTTTATATAATCTATAATAGACAATGCTATAATATCTTTTTGTTACGAAATTAGGGCATAACTGATGTCAGTCTTAGAATTTCTTAAGTCATTGGGATCAAATGGTTGCATCAAGATTTGGTAGATGCATGTAAACCTGGACTGCATACAGGTTTGAGTGAAATACTTAATATTTTGATATGGTAGCTTCTGATTAGTTTGCATTTGTTACAGTTAAAATAAACTGCAGTTTCATGCAGCCATGTCCTTGAAATCGTGCACTCAGAAACACAAGTGGATGGAGAGATTTTCAACTTTAGACCATGATAGGGTATAGCTCTGTGCAACCCGGTAGTAGGAAAAGCAGGTTCAGAACATCCATCCATCCATTTTCCACCCCGCTGAATCCGAACACAGGGTCATGGGGGTCTGCTGGAGGCAATCCCAGCCAACACAGAGCACAAGGCAGGTACCAATCCTGGGCAGGGTGCCAACCCACCGCAGGGTTCAGAACATGAAAGAAAGAATTTCCTTATGTGCTGTTGAGGAAATTTGCTTTGCTTTAATGTAGTTGCTTAAAGCAAGAAACTTACTAGCATAGCACAAGCAGACCAAACAGTTAAGCTACGTCTGTGTCAGTCACCAAACCATGAGCCTGCTCACCTCGCTGCTTTCTATTGAAGATGTCGATTCTCAGACACTAATTATTGTGCAAATATGTCATTCACCTACACCAGGTGTCCTAACAATACACTTTGACCCACTCAAACAATGTAAAATCAGTATTATTATAAAGTAAAATTAAGTAAAAAACATGGTAAAACCAATGGGAGCAAAAATAGGAAATCCTGTATATCTAAAAAGAGTTTTAAATGTTTAGGAAAATAGGGGACTCCGCTCCCTGCTCGCCCACCCCTGGGTTTGGTTAACCAGATATACAATATGAAGAGATTGTTATTTTCATTTCATTCATTTTTTATTTCTTGATATTTGCCAGTAATAAAGCTGTAGTGAATGAGTTACTCCCCCAACACCCCCGGGGTGCGTTATGCGCCAGTCACTTCACGTCTCATCCTCTTGTGTTGTGAAAAGGGGGGCTGAACGCACACTAAGGAGATGCAGTCGCTCCTCTGAAACCCCTTGTTAAACGGTGATACAATGGGAAACAAATACATTTTTTTTTTTACCTCCTCTATGCTCGATCAACTGGCTTGCTGCTGCTGCTTGTGCCAAGCTGCGTGATCTGCATGTCGTGCAGCGCATCAAACATTTAAAAGCCTGTACAGCAGCTGTCCTTTTGTCTCAGTCGCTTGTTTCGCGGGACGTTAAAGTGTCTCCAAGAAAATCACGTCTCGACCCAAGATTTTTTTATTAAAATAGAGAGATTTGTTTTAAAAAAAGTCTTATTAAAAATACTTTTGTCAAAAATACAGGAGATTGGAGATGAGTCTTTTCTTGTCTAGATGCAGAACTGCATCAGATTGTTGCTCAGTCTGCAGAGGTCTTGCCATTTTCTTTGGGTTCTCCTTTCTTTTGTTCCCTTTTTTGCTCTCCTGGCGCTGTTCAGCACTCATCCCAAACTTAAAGGTCTAACTTTTTGTAGAATCGGCAACGATCACCAACAATAATCAATACGTGTTTGTCTCAGGCTGATTTGCCACTTTTGATCCTAATTGCCCCAGGTCTAATACATTACAAAAAGTATTTGTAACAATCTGTTATTGTAGGATTTTAAAATAATGGCCTAAAAGATAGGAGGTTCAAGTCAGTAAAATACTGAGTTTAAAATCAATCAATAAAATAAAACATACATAAGAGTTTGTTTTAAAATGGGATCTAGAGTTCATAGTTTAAAAGCTTAAGGCTCTGTCAAAATAAAGAAAAAAGGTCCAGGCTTTCCAATTGCTGTCGGCTTACTCTGGTGTCCTAATCGCTGGCAGGCTACTCAGTATTTGCTCACACAGTTCCAATTGCATATATTGTTTAATTAAAAGTTCAAGTTTGAAAATTTTATTTTCATACAGTTTATGTGCCCATACACCTAAATTGTTCTTATTCTATTCCTAGTAATTGAAAAAATGTCATACATGCATGAAAACAGGAATCAATTGAGAGGCCAATTTAGGATTATAATATCACACGTCAAAATCTACAATATTAAACTTAATTTTTGGAAATTATAATTATTTACTCTATTTAAAACACTTAAGCTGAAGTCAAATAAATATATGTCCATCTTCCTGCACAATGTTCTTGTTACTGTACAGTAGATATCTGTACACTCAAAGTAGGGGGTCCATTGATCTTGGCAAGAAAGACTTTGCTACTTCTCCTAGCATGAAGAAGTGCTGAGTAGCATACAGCATTATGTTGTCTTAGCAGGCAACTCACAGCTGCATTCTATTATCCTTAGCCAGCTTTGCTTTAATTACTAATTTTCATCACACAGTTATCCATGCATCATTTCAAGTATCTAAGAGGCTAAACTGAAATAAATGAGTCCCCTTGGCACACAATCAATTATTCTCTTTTCAATCATGAACAGTGAGAATACCTACCAATTATTCCTTCTAACCAATTACTGTAAATAATACTTATGCACAACTTTGTTATCTTTTTACTTTGAGACACTGTTATTCTTTATCTTGCTGATTTGTCACCGCTGTACTAGTCAGTTTGCCAATGAGCTCAACTTCTGGTATGATAGATAGATAGATAGATAGATAGATAGATAGATAGATAGATAGATAGATAGATAGATAGATAGATAGATAGATAGATAGATAGATAGATAGATAGATAGATAGATAGATAGATAGATAGATAGATAGATAGATAGATAGATAGATAGATAGATAGATAGATAGATAGATACTTAATTAATCCCAAGGGGAAATTCACATACTCCAGCAGCAGCATACTGATAAAAAACAATATTAAATTAAAGAGTGATAACAATGCAGGTATAACAGACAGTAACTTTGTATAATGTTAACGTTCCCCATGGAATTGAAGAGTGGCATAGTGTGGGGGAGGAACGATCTCCTCAGTCTGTCAGTGGAGCAGGACGGTGACAGCAGTCTGTCACTGAAGCTGCTCCTCTGTCTGGAGATGATCCTGTTCAGTGGATGCAGTGGATTCTCCATAATTGATAGGAGTCTGCTCAGCGCCCGTCGCTCTGCCACAGATGTCAAACTGTCCAGCTCCGTGCCTACAATAGAGCCTGCCTTCTTCACCAGTTTGTCCAGGCGTGAGGCGTCCTTCTTCTTTATGCTGCCTCCCCAGCACACCACTGCGCATAAAAGGGCACTCGCCACAACCATCTGATAGAACATCTGCAGCATCTTATTGCAGATGTTGAAGGACGCCAGCCTTCTAAGGAAGTATAGTCGGCTCTGTTCTCTTTTGCACAGAGCATCAGTATTGGCAGTCCAGTCCAATTTATCATCCAGCTGCACTCCCAGGTATATATAGGTCTGCACCCTCTGCACACAGTCACCTCTGATGATCATGGGGTCCAGGAGGGGCCTGGGTCTCCTAAAATCCACCACCAGCTCCTTGGTTTTGCTGGTGTTCAGCTGTAGGTGGTTTGAGTCGCACCATTTAACAAAGTCCTTGATTAGGTTCCTATACTCCTGCTCCTGCCCACTCCTGATGCAGCCCACGATAGCAGTGTCATCAGCGAACTTTTGCACGTGGCAGGACTCCGAGTTGTACTGGAAGTCCGATGTATATAGGCTGAACAGGACTGGAGAAAGTACAGTCCTCTGTGGCGCTCCTGTGCTGCTGACCACAAGTTAGTTGCTGAGCATGGTGTACTTTTGCCTATGATGTGATTGTTTTTGAGGAATGCTGTAAACTATACAAATTTACTTACTAAAAGAGAGGTTGGCTATCCCAGTAGTTTGCTATGTGATCCACGGTAATTGCTGGGTGTTTCTGTGGAAGAAATTTTTTTTAATGGACATCCACTGGAATGCCCTGATTTAAGCAATAAAACACAAGCATGAGAAAGCGTCAATCATTATTCTTTATCTAAATCTTGCAAGAGACAATGACATACTTTATTAGCCAGTGTTGCAAAGAAAAGAGTGCCCTCTGCGTTATATTTATACAATTCATTGATTAGATCACTACTCAAAAAAAGGAATTCATTGCATAATCAGAAAACTGGTGTACTTCCAGATGGGCTTAAAGTGGAGAAGGACAAACAAACTGTAATGGCCTTTACTTCACTATTAGCACGTAGACTTGTCTGACTCAACTGGAAGAATCCTAACCCACCTCTTTTAAGTCAGTGGGTAACTGATATTATATACTATTTGAAATTGGAAAAAATCAGATTCTTACAAAACGTGCCTGTATATAATGTTATTTGATTTTAATAAAATGCAACAAAAAAAAAAAAAAAAGAAAACTTTTAACATGATTGGCTACACCCAGTTGCTAACAGGACATGACAAACATTGATACCTTTTGAATGACCACAATTTAACCCCGTCCACTAGGTTAATTAGGAAGTCCTTTTAGCTTAGGGTGTACGTGACTTTTTAAATGTACTATTATTATTTTAAGAGATGTGTGAGATTTTGGACGTTTATTCCCATAGTTAGCCAAACAATGGTCTAATTTATAATCTAATTGGATACATCAACAGGAAACTAAGAACTTTTACAATAGAACAATGATTATACCTTAAAATATAACATATTTTCTTAAGTGTTATATAAAAAAAAACAAAAATATGTTTATCGTAGTGAATAATAAAATAACAGCATAAGCTCAGAAGGATATGAGACTCAGACACATTCTAGGTGTACATTGGACCAGGGTTTAAATTCAACTCTTGCATTACTCTGTATTAAAAGCAAGCACAATAATGTACTGTATATTTTATCTTACGGCACTTTTCATACATAACTGAATTTTAAAAGCTATAAGGTGTGTTTTCCTAGACGGTAAACAGTGTCCTGGTAATCTTTAAGAGCCTTGATAAATGGCTAAACAGTAACACGGCCTTCCCCGTCTTTGGTGGAGACTGAAGCACAGGGGCAAAGGCACTGGACTTTAAAACACCAGATGATCGGCTCACTTTCTGGCTCTAACTCAGTATATTGGCCCGAGCGAGTCAGATAACCTCTCTGTGCTCCAGCTAAAAAATGCTGTTCTGGACATGTAAAGCGCTGTCTCTGCTGAAGAATTTGCTCAGGGCAACAATCCCATCTCAGCTACTCAACCCCCCTGAGGTAGCGGCAGTGGGACTCAGACCTGCGTTTGGTCAGATTACAGAGCATCCTGCTAAGCCAGCGTACAGCAGACTCCTTTATGGTCAGTTGCAGAATGGGGTTTCTAACCGTTATGTAGAATTGGGCCCTCTCTCTTACCTGCTACACTCGCACCTCCTGTTAAGTCCATTAAGGTTTTGTTCACTGTAGAAAGGTCTATCAAGAAACTTCTTAGATACATAGGCAAACATGAAACTTGTACACTATTCATGAAAAATTTACTAGAATGTTTGCTGTTGTTGGTTAAAAATGTGTAATGATCATAAAATGCCATTGTCAGTCCCAGAATTACATGGATAATTTCCCCTTTTATTTGTATGCATTAAATGTTTCCTGGAGTATTTGCTATTCAAAATATTAATTCACATAAATTAGTGTTTAAAGATTAAGAAATAATAATGAGTGGGTATTTTAAGCACTTTACTGTACAGGTCTTTCATAGCAGTTAATTAATAAAACATAAACGCTGAATGAATTCAGAAGACGTGTTATTTCAGTATAAATCGAGATGCTGAGAATTAAGTAGCATCACAAAAATATGAAGGAAAATTCCTGAAAGTGAGCATCAAGAAAGTGATTGATAGTTAAATTGGGGTTGACTATCTAGAAAGCCATGTCTTCTATATCGTAGACTTTGTCTTGGACTTCGTACAGATTTACATGTTAAATAAACAGACTGCAGAAGGGTATGCCGGTGTGTGCGTTTGTATTGGTTCTTATGTCATAACAAAAAGTAAAAGTAATGAAAGTACAATGAATAACCACTTACTGTGCAAAACACATTTAAAACATCTTGTCGCCTCATTGATGCATTGACACAGTGGTTAGCCCTTCTGCCTTACTGCTACTTGTTATTGAATGTATTTGCTTGTACTTTTTGTGGCCATGTGGGTTTTCTCTTGATGCTGCGTTTTTCTCCCATAATTAGGGTACGTGTTATATTCAAGTTATTTGAATCTTCACTCAGAGAAGAATGCTATACAAAAGTAAATGCAAGTGAATTAAATATTAATCGGTGACTTAACATTTTTGCAGTGTGAGTGTGTGCTTGTGTGTACTTGTAGTGGACTAGCTTTTGGAGTAGCTAGCTTTTGTTTATTTCATTGTATCTCCTTTTACTTATAAGAGCAGAAACCCGACACATTTATTTAGGTAAGCCAGCTGACCGAAAAAGACATATGTGAGACAAGCTGGCTGTTCGTGGTGGTGGTGGTGGTGGGGGGATTTATGACAAGAAGATAAGCAACAAGCAACTGGAACACAGCACGGCAGGATAGTTGCCCTATTTGGTGTGTGGCTGGAGTGTGCTGATTTAAATCTTACGTGTATACCAATTTCATGGGCAGGGATATTTTATTGATTAAAGTAGGCCTGACCCAGCCTGCGAAAATGTAATGTGTGAACAGACGAAGCAATTGATAAGTGTGCATGAATTTATGCGAGGCATCCCAGCAGGGATGGTGTGTGTTCCTTTACCTGGCTGAGAGGCCATTGTTCCAGAGGGACGATGGAGGCTGCCATTTGTGAAAGCCTGTTTCTCTCCATGTTGGGATATAGCGGGTTGGATAATGGATGGATGGATGGATGCTGAATGTTGTACTGTTTCGTGAAATAAAGTACCTCTGCCTCAGCCAAGTGAGCTGCATGGGAATGGAGTGGGACGGGTATATGGTTTCAGTCTGTTCTGCATTAATAAAGAGCAATAATAAATAACCCCAGGGCGTGAGCGCCCCCTGCTGGATACAACATAATACTTCAAACATTTTGTAGTCACGTACTGTGGTGGGTTGGCACCCTGCCTGGGATTGGTTCCCTGCCTTGTGCCCTGTGTTGGCTGGGATTGGCTCCAGCAGACCCCCGTGACCCTGTGTTCGGATTCAGCGGGTTGGAAAATGGATGGATGGATGGATGTAGTCACGTAATGTGGTTAGTATCCCCACTAACTGGAAGAATGAACCATTTAAAGTTATGACAGCATCTAACATAATATCTGTCAAGTTAGTAAAAGTGCAGACCTGAATATTTCATCACTGAGTAGCATACAATATATTACAGTGATCCCAAGACAAAGTTATATTGTCATTAGAAAGGTATTCTGCAATTTAAGTGTTTTGTTATACGACAAGTATGAAAGTTTTTTTTGATAATAAATTAATGACAGATCGATTAAAGACTGGATGATGTCAGCATATTTTTCTTTTATTTTTTAGGAAAAGACCATGTTTGCAGGTTCATAGGTTGTGGAAGGAACGAAAAGTTTAATTATGTGGTCATGCAACTTCAGGTAAGAAGCGTATAATGTAATCATAATTGCTGCAAATGTAATGTTTTTTGGTAATGTATGACATTTACTGTTAATGTTTGACCATTATTGTTAAATGATGCACATTGTCTACTCGTAATATTTTACCATTAAACCTGAAAATGTTTTTTGCAGACATTCATTAATAATTTAAATTGCACTGTCTTTGAGACTGTTTGCCAGTAACATATGTCATAAGAATAAGTCATAAACATCATAAAGGTTTGGGGCAGCCACCCATATATTGTTTCCTGGCTACAAAAAGTTGATTTGAAATAAGCATGATGTGCAAAGAATAGAGTCCAAAACAGAACTGACTGGCCTCGAGACAAAATGGCCGTTTTAAGCAAGAGTAGGGGAAATGACATCACTGGCATCGGAAGTGGAAGTGACGTCTTTGTGACCGGAAGTGACGTCATCATTGGCACTAGAACAGGAAGTGATGTCTTCATGACTGGAAGTCGCATCATTATTGGCGGCGGAACGGGAAGTGATGTCATCAGTGGTGCCGAAATCAAACAGGATTTCCCAGGAATGGTCTGCAAGAGACTGAGAGAGACAGTTAGCACACACCGCCGCCCCCTGGTCTGGTGTAGAATTACTATTATTTAGGCCCTTCAGCTGTTTCCCATGCACACATGTGTGACACATGCCAAAGCAGAAAATTAATTAATTTATTTTTAGGTTTATTGGTTATTTACAGCATATTTGTGCATGCACTGTCAATAACAAATTAAAAATAGCACTAAGTTAAAAAAAGTATATAAAGCATAACCAAATAAAAACAATATGTAAACACAATACAGCTGTACCGTGAAGCATGTACTACAGTAAAAAAATTCACAGCATGGGTGAGGGTTGATTTGATTTTAGTTTTGTTAAGTTTGACTTGATTGTATGAAATGTTGTATGCTTTTAATAAATTCAATTAAAAAAATACACAGCATTAAACAATATTCAGGGTACACATTAGTCAAAGGTCTTGGTATGGAAATGCTGTTGTTTCTCTTTTATTATGTCGTGAATTCAAATCAGGCTGCTGAATATCTGCTAAATAACTGTAGAATCCAAAGTAACCAATCATTTCATTCAATGTTTTATTGATGTTAATAATTTGTGACTCTACAAAATGTCTATTTTTCAGGGTTATGCAGAACAAAGTTGTTGCTCTGCCTTACTTAGCTTACTCTTGTCGATTATCACATTCGATATTTTGCTTTTACTCACAGCAGTATCTCCTATTTTCAGATGGGCTGCACCGTGGTGCAAATACAGTCTTATCCCGCCAAGAAAACAAATCCCTGCAAGTTTATTTTTTCTCTAACCATACAGTGAGGAACATAAGTGTTTGAACACCCTGCGATTTTGCAAGTTCTCCCACTTAGAAATCATGGAGGGGTCTGAAATTCACATTGTAGGTGCATTCCCACTGTGAGAGAGAGAATGTAAAAAAAAATTCAGGAAATCACATTGTATGATTTGTACAGAATTTATTTGTATTGCACTGCTGCACATAAGTATTTGAACACCTGAGAAAATCAGTGTTAATATTTGGTACAGAAGCCTTTGTTTGCAATTACAGAGGTGAAACGTTTCCCGTAGTTCTTGACCAGGTTTGCACACACTGCAACAGGGATTTTGGCCCACTCCTCCACACAGATCTCCTCTAGATCTGTCAGGTTCCGGGGCTGGCGCTGAGCAACACGGAGTTTCAGCTCCCTCCAAAGATTTTCGATTGGATTTAGGTGTGGAGACTGGTTAGGCCACTCCAGAACCTTGATATGCTTCTTACGGAGCCACTCCTTGGTTATCCTGGCTGTGTGCTTCGGGTCATTGTCATGTTGAAGACCCAGCCACGACCCATCTTCAGTGCTCTGACTGAGGGAAGGAGGTTGTTGCTCAAAATCTCACAATACATGGCCCAATTCATCCTCTCCTTAATACAGTGCAGTCGTCCTGTCCCCTTCGCAGAAAAGCACCCCCAAAGCATGATGTTTCCACCCCCATGCTTCACAGTAGGGATGGTGTTCTTGGGATGCAACTCCTCCTTCTTTTTCCTCCAAACACGGCGAGTGAAGTTTAGACCAAAAAGTTCTATTTTGGTCTCATCTGACCACATGACTTTCTCCCATGCCTCCTCCGGATAATCCAGATGGTCATTGGCAAACTTCAGACGGGCCTGGACATTTGATGACTTGAGCAGGGGAACCTTCCGTGCAATGCATGATTTGAAACCATGACGGCATAGTGTTCTACCGACAGTGACCTTTGAAACTGTGGTCCCGGCTCTCTTCATGTCATTGACCAGCTCCTCCCGTGTAGTTCTGGGTCACCTTTCTTATCATCTGTGATACCCCACGAGGTGAGATCTTGCATGGAGCCCCAGTCCGAGGGAGACTGACAGTCATCTTTAGCCTCTTCCATTTTCTGACAATTGCTCCAACAGGTGATCTATTTTCACCAAGCTGCTTAACAATTGCCCCGTAGCCCTTTCCAGCCTTGTGGAGGTCCACAATTTTGTCTCTGGTGTCTTTTGACAGCTCTGTGGTCTTGCCCATGGTAGTAGTTGGAGTCTGACTGACTGTGGGGTGGACAGGTGTCTTTAAAGAGCTCAGACAGGTACTAATAATTAAGATTACTAAGTGGATTAGAGATGGACTTCTTAAAGGCAGAGTAACAGGTCTTTGAGAGCCAGAATTCTTGCTGATTGCCAGGTGTTCAAATACTTATGTGCAGCAGTGCAATACAAATAAATTCTGTACAAATCATACAATGTGATTTCCTGAATTTTGTTTTTATATTCTGTCTCTCACAGTGAGAATGCACCTACAATGTGAATTTCAGACCCCTCCATGATTTCTAAGTGGGAGAACTTGCAAAATCGCAGGGTGTTCAAATACTTATGTTCCTTACTATATGTAGGAAATAGGCTCAGTATCTAACACTAATTATTCATTGTAGCTGAATATGTAGTACTTTAGTACTGTGAAAGATCAGCCTCGGCACTGACAGGCACGGACTCCAAATGTACAAAACACGCACCATTTATTTACAGACCAGACACACAACACCAACACAGTGCACAAAAATACCACACTCTACTCAGTCCTTTCTCTTTCTTCAGGCCGCCTCCTCTCCTCTCTCGTAAGCTCCGGCTGTCGAATCCAGTGAGGCGGCCCCTTTTATTACGCCCCGGATGTGCTCCAGGTGCTCGGTGATGGTCTTCTGGTGTGGCAGAAGTGCTGTCCTCCAGGGCTCTAAGACCGTCCAGGCACTGCCTGGTGGTGGTCACAGGTCCCCACAGGGTTGAGCTTCCCAGCTCCATTTCCGTGGCCCTGATGGAATCCAGGGGGGCTGCCCTCTTCCGGCCAGGGAAGGATAGTGCAGCAGGATCCCTGGTCGTCTACCACAGTACATTAGAGACTTATAGTTATAACACTTTAGAGTCTCCAACAAATGACTGTGTTACTGCCTCAAAATACTAGATCTTTTAAAGTCTATTTACCTAGTGACTCCCATGATTTGAATACAGTGTAGGTTAAATAAACGAAGATTACGTAATTATATATTCTTAGCTGAGAATAATGTCTATGATTTAAAATGTCTCCTGTGGTGGAATTTTAATTTGAGCAAATGTTATACCACTGGTTACTGGTACATTGGTGATGATTAGTAGTAGAATGCAGAGCAACGCATGCAGGGAAGGGTGAACAAACGCTTACTATAGCTAGCCAAGGAGGTACAGTTTTGTTGCTTTCTGATTCCTTCCAAAAGTGTCAGTGGCTCAGTGGTAAAACTGGAAATTAGCTTCTGACATGCCATCCTCATTTTAATATGTGGCCTTTTTGCATTCAAAATGAACCAATTTACAATTGTATCTAACCTTTCTAAAAAAGAATTTGTTGATAAACACCAAGTTGGCAGTTTATTAAGTATAGTTATTTAACAGCATGTTGTGCCATGATCATGGATTCTTGCAAGAATGTTGTATGATATGGAAATGGTTGCATTGCACAGTTGTTACAAACTGGAAAACATTGCAATAGCTTAACTTTTTATTCTTGTTTATTCAAAAGGTATTTTAAAACTCAAGCTCTTCAAAACATTATGGCACTATGGTTGTTGTTAGTGACCCTATTTAAAATGGGCATGGTTGGTTGGCACTGGTTTTGGATGCCATTCAGAGATCGAAGCTGATCATTCTCCACAAAAGTCCCCCTCATTCTGCAGTATCTTACCTGGTTGTGTAAAAAAACATAGAAACATGAGAAAAAGCCTGTTTAGTAAATAGAAAGTGAATTAAAGTACAAAAAATAGGACAAGGGAGTCTATATGTTGTTGTGATGTTAGGATTACAGAATATGCAGTTTCTATTAAAGTCAGAGTTGTTTTTTATAACAGAAATTGTGTCCATGTTATTGGAAGTGTCAAGTGAAAAATTTATTCATTGTATATTTAATATTTTTTGTTATTAATTAGCATGAAACTAAATATGTAATCTTAAGTATAAATGTTAAACAGTAAAGATTTATTTTTATGCAGTGTTTTTGATAAATTGTCTTCTTTCTCCATTCGCGGATGTAATGCACCAGCACAAAAGTAAACTCCTAAAACAACATGGGCCAAAACCTGTATGGAGTCCGTCATTAACAGTTGGATGAAATTGTCTGTTGTTTGTGCTGTGATTCTTTTTGCCATTGTTCATCAGATATTCCAACCCTTACATCCTTCTTTCTTGGTGCTTATTGTTGCCTTTGTTGATTGGACCCTCCAGCCCTTACATTTTACTTTCTTATTCTTCTTGCTGTCTTTTCTCATTCAACATTCTAGCTTGCCTTTCTTTTTTTGTTCTGCTCTTTGTTTTTTTTTAACTCATTTCTCATGTTCTAATTGCTTATCATCCGAAAAAGAATACAGCTTAGGTTTTATTAATTCCTGAGGAAATTCATTCAAAATAAGTATTTTTCCGCAATATTTTCTTGTGGACGCTGGATGATCACTGCAATGTTATGCCTGGGTACTGACGGACACTTAAAGGTTTACTATGTTATGATTGGGCACTGACTGATGCTGGACAGTTTAGCATGTTACACCCATGGATGGATGGATGGATGCTGGGTGGTTTACTATGTTATGTCCGGCCAGGGATAAATACCAGATGTTTTGCCATTTTACATATAGAGAGAAGAGAAGATAAGATTACATAGTGGTTATGAATGTCAGTTCAGTCCATATGTTTGGTGTGTTGTGTAAATTGTTTTATACAGGTAAAATTCCATTATAACAAACTCCCAGGGACCTAAAAAATATTTCGTTGTAACGAGATTCTGTATTTGTTACTACAGTATAGTGCTTTCTTTAACTTGTATCCAGGCGTTTGCAATCATTTCAATAGCTTCTTTCGCGCTAATTTTAATCTCCTCTTGCCTGCAAGTTATGCTGATGAGAATTTTTCTCAGCATTTCCTTGCGATAATACACTTTCAGGTGCGAATGATGCCTAAATCCAATGGCTGAAGCGCTGCCATGCAATTGGGTGGGAGGTATTCAAAGCGAACATTATCTGAATGTGGAAGCATGTTGTGGGCAGCACAGTTATCAGTCAGGAGCCGAATCATTATTTCTTCTTCATTTTATGTGGTTTCTGAACTCTTTTGAAACCCCCCACTCCCCACCCAACGGGAATGACACGCTGAAGTGCGTCCTGAAGCGCGATTGCAGTGTCTGTGGAAGATTGTTTTTCCGTTACTGGGGCAGGGCAATAGGAGGCTCACTTTGCTGCAGTGAAGCGCCACAGAAGCAAATCATAAAAGATCGGGGTCGCTCTATAAGTCCCTGTCTTGCACCCCAGTCTCAGTACTTTAGCAAAACCAGCTTTATTCAGCTTGAAACAGGAACGGCACAGTTATTTATCGTAGCGTGATCTGCCATACACAGATATAGCAGTCAGGCAGGATCATGGCCAGGTCAGTGATCAAGTAATCCTGTTACAGTATCTGCATTTACAAATAACGTGCTCCTAACCTTGCATCACCCATCGAGATCTTTTCTGTTTACTTTGTCGGAGAGACACAGCATATCTGTGAGCCTCCTGTTGCCCCATACAGACGCAGAGTTCACACTTCGGGATGCTCTTCGGCTTGCTGTCTAGTTGTGGGAGGTCCCAAGAGAGTTTACAAACCTCACATTTTCTTGAATGAGTGCCGCATTAATAGGAATGTTTCTTGAGCAAGCATCAGTGAACCACATAAAAACAGCTTTTTCGACATCTTCAAATGCAGCAGTTCACATACGTTTGCAACCCAAGATTTTTCTACTTTTTTTTTTGCTCTGTCTTTCAAGAAAGTTGACATCGTCGATAGCGAAATTCACTGGGAACATCTTTTTTCTTTTTGCAGCAATCGAGAGCTGCGAAAAATTAAAGTTTTCTTTTTCTAATATGAACTGTTATCGTTTTTCCGTGTCTGCCGTTTCTATAGGAGGGTGACAATGAGTTTAATTCCAATGGATGTTTTTCAAATGTTGATGAGCAATAAGTAAAAGGTATCACTGAAAACCGCAGGAAACGGGAAAAAAAAAGGCAAAAAAAAAACAATACGAAGAAAGTTCAAAGAAAGAAAAAAAATGACAGTGTTTCTGTTTGGGGATCGTTGTGCACAACTGAGCTGCGGCCACTGAACTAACTGCTCTGTGGATGATTCATTCAGGCATTTCAAGGTCTTTTGTGCACTTCGTTATAATGAAATTATCTGCTGAATGTACTTCGTAGTAACGAGATTTCTATAGACTCGTGTCAAATGGGGAAGCTGTTGAACCATAAAAATACTTCGTTGTAATGAAAATTTCGTTGTAAAGATATTCGCTATAATGGAATTTTACCTGTATATCCTTAGCACCAGTGAGTAAACTCTCTTTTAAATTTAAGTATGTAAAGAGAATAAGTAAGGTACTACATTTCTGAGAAATATATTTGTGCAGTGGTTTAAATGAAGAATATTGAATGTATTTGTTACTATAATGATACGTCCAGCATTGGCGGACAATGGATGGTTTAGTATATTATGCCAGTCATAGACTGATGCTGGACAGACACCAGATGCCAGACATTTTGTTGTTTTATATATACACTACCCATCAAAAGTTTTAGAACACCTCAGTTTTCCAGTTTGTTTTCAAATTTAATCAGTTGAAATGCAATGACTAACCTAAAATGGTGAAACGGTAAGCAGCAAACTGTCAGAGGTTTCAATTTAAAATTTAGGTTAGCAAAAACTGAAAAAAGGCAATTTCAGAATATTACAAATAGGCCTTTTTCAGGGAATAATTCATAGGTTAAAACCTACAGATATTCTGTAGCAATGAAACTAAATTAAGCTTTGCTAGTTGAAGCAAACAGTTTGCACAGGTGTCCCAACTTCTGTTGAGTACTTAAAAGCCCTCTGTGTGTCTTAAAGCAGAGTTGTAACAGACTGTGTTACTACGCCTTCAGAAGTACTAGTTGGACAATTTTATGCTGTAGAAAGTTGTAAATTCCAGTGGTAGTGGCAAGAAAATGGCAAATGAAAAGAGACAGAACATTATTACCCTTGGAAGTGTAACAACAACAACATTTATTTCTTTAGCACGTTTTCATACAAATGATGGAGCTCAAAGTGCTTTACAAGATGAAGAAAGAAAAGAGAAAAATATAAAAATAAGATTAGGCAATACTAAGTAACAAAGAATAAAGTAAGCTCCGATGGTCAGGAGGACAGAAGAAACAAAAATAAATCTCCAGAGGGCTGGAGAAAAAGGAAACAAAATCTGCAAGGGTTCCAAGGCCACAAGACCACCCAGCCCTCACTGTCCGGTAGCATAGAATACAGTGTAGGTTAAATAAACGAAGATCACGTAATTATATATTTTTAGCATAGTTAGAATTCCTGCCTCGTGAATGCAGTATCCTGGGTTTGACCAAAGTCTGTGTGGAGTTTGCATATTCTTCCCATGGCTGCAGTGGTTTTCCTCTAGGTGCTCATTTCATATCCTCAGAGGCATGAAAGGTAGATTAACTGATGATTCCAAATTTGAATAATGTATGTGTTCATTTTACCTTATAAAACAACTTACTTTGTTTTCTGTACCGTTTGCTGTTGCCATGATTGTAGACACTTTGTTGTAGGTTTGCACATGTGTCTGTCCTATGTGACACATGCTCAGAAATGTTGCTGTAATGCAGGGAAAGTGCTGAGAGAGGACTACAATGAAGCAGATATCGGGGGGGCACACCACCCACCTCTTTCTATCTCTGATACATAAAATAAAAAAAAATCTGCAATATTTAAGCTGTTCAGCATGCTGATGGATAATTCAATAGCACTTCATAACTACCTGGCTGTCTTTCCCAGGCACTTTTCGGAGTGCTGTTCTAATGGATCTAATTTTTGCTTCCGGCTGTTGAACATTTTTATAGATGCGCACCTCTATTGCTGTAGCTTGTTTCAGTTTTTTTATATTGTTGGTTTGATTCTGCCACCATCTGGTGAGCAGCTGAATTTCGGTTTTCTTGGTAGTTGCTGGAGTTTTTCATCTGAAGCAGCTGCTCAGTTTAACATATTATAGGACAGCTGATATTTGGAAACATACCAGAATGTGTGCAGAGCATCAGCTTAAAATATTCACAGCTGGTACCTTAAGCATCCACTCTTAATCAGGACTCTATGCAGCCAAGGTGGCCCTGAAACCAAGTGTCTGTTTTAAAGGGAGATAGCCAATCAGTCAGTCAGTCCTTCTCCAACCCGCTATATCCAAACACAGGGTCACGGGGGTCTGCTGGAGCCAATCCCAGCCAACACAGGGCGCAAGGCAGGAACAAACCCCGGGCAGGGTGCCAGACCACCGCAGAGATAGCCAATCACATTTGTCAAATCCATCATAGCACAACCTCGTTACACATAATAAATACGGTCAATATAAAATTATTTTATAAGTTATTTAGTGATTTAAGATTATTTCTCATTGCAATAAATGTGAACATGCATCACAAAACAGGCTGTTTTTTTTTCACATGTCCTAGTGATAAAATGAGCCTGTGAGGTTGTGACCATTTAAACTTTAATGAGGCCTATTTAAAGATTTCCACTTTCTCTGGAGTAGTGAACTCTGATCTGTAACAATGTCTGGAGGCCACAAAGCTACTGGCACGTTTAACTTTGTAAGATCTCTTCTTGCCACCTCTACATTTTAACACCATTTACAGTTTTTTTCTTTGCTGTTCTTCTGGGAGGTTAGCTGTTGTTGTGACCTTTATTATCTTTCATTGTTTCATTAATTTGATTCTGAGATAGCTTTGGTGGGGTTTCGGGGATGATATGCTCAAGTTCCTTTGGTTTTTGAGGTTTTTGTGAGTTGCCTGTTTTTTCCTGACTTGAGTTGCAGTCCAGAATTGGGTTTTGCATTGTTGTGCAGGGGAGAGACTTAAGTGCACACCAAGCAGGAAAGTGTCTTTGGTTGTTTGTGGTGTAAGAGATTCAATATCACATTTACACAGAAATCCAAGTTATTAGCCAAAGATGTATTCTAATTAGTAATAAACATTGCTCTGTGGTGGCTGCCTGTGCATTGGCTTACTCCAATATGTTTGTAAAATTATTTTCAATTCAGACCAAAAAATGAGTGAAGACTGGTGTAATGTACTCTAACCAATTGAAATATCTTTCATATACAGTCTCCTTTTTCACTCATTCAATTATTATAATCTCTCGCAGTTAATGGAAAGCAGTACAGAGAGAGGTTGGGAGCAGGCACTGATACAGGATGTTGCCGTACCCACCACACGACAAACAACCTCAGGACTTCAATTAGGACGATACTAGTTTAACTCTCCTCTCTGTGAAGTAAGTAGTGTTATACTAAAGCATTAGAAATAGAAATAAGTTGTTCTGTGGAAGGAGATCTACGAGGAAGATGGGAGTAGTTCAATCAATCAGTTTTTATTCAGTCACAGATGAGTACGTAGGATTCATGCTTCGCAAAGCAGAAGAGCAAAGTTCCACTTTTTCAGTTGGCTTTTTATTTTTTCCTTCCTTCCTTCCCCTTACTTATCAAAAAGTATAATATCGTTTACCTAAGCAATTCGTCTTACATTCTGCAAATCGGCTAACCGTTTCTGTTTTGTGTACGTTACAAATGGGGCTGTAAAGAAGGAAAGGTCATCTTTTCTGTGTCTAACAGACGCATTCATAAAAAAGGAAGTTGTCCTCGGTCAGCTTACTGCACCCTGTTTTATGACAGATGCCTGTATGAATAACCTGCCGTTAGAGCAAAACATCTTTGTCAGCTTTTAACCCTTTAGCTTGCAAGCAGTTACATTTTCTTCCACAGTTCTTTACATGTATGAATATAGCCAGGCAATGTATACAGTACTTTGGTTTTTCTAAAAATACTTCATTTATTGGCTATGCAAAAGGATGTATTTTGCTCTGTGGTCATATCCCAAGTGTGTTGTTTGTCTCTGGTGTTATTTTATATGTTGGGTAGGCATTGTCTTCTACTAATAATAATCTTTAAAATTAACAAAATGTTTGAATTATGTTCTGGAAAAGACCAGTATAAATAGGACTCGGTTGTTCTATACCAGTTTCTACAGTTAATATGAGTGTTTTGGACTGGCAAATGTATTTGAACATGAGTGGAATCAGTTTGTGCTAATTTTGCCTTGTAGGTAGAAATCACAGTTTGTGTTTGTCAATTTACAAATGTGCTTAAAATTCAGGGTACTTTTTTAATTGGTACTTAATTTTGTAACCATAAGGTATACATTGGCACAATTCAGTAGAAAAATGTTCTCACCACCATTGTAAATATTTTTATCTATGGAATATGTGTAGCCCAGAAGGGTTTCCTGAATTCCTTAGATAAGTCAAATAAATACTCTGTTATTTGTGGGGGAAAAAATGCTTCTGTACACATTTCATGCACAAATTTGTACCATAATGAATGAGGCTTATTTACAGGTATGTTTACTGCTGTTGTGGAACCAGAAGTAATAAATATTGAATGTAATGTTGTTATTAATTATTATTTTTTTTAATAAAGCATCCATTTTTTTGATTAAAAAATCAGAATTACAATTTACTTATCTGTAGTATTTATCAAATATGTTTTTCTCTAGGGAAGAAACCTTGCAGACCTTAGACGTAGCCAGCCTCGCGGGACCTTCACAATGAGCACAACTCTCCGATTAGGAAAGCAGATTTTAGAATCAATAGAAGCCATTCATTCTGTTGGATTTCTTCACCGGGATATTAAGCCTGTAGGTACATTTTAATGTTCATTAAAGCAAAGTTAAGATTTGTCTTCAAAATAAACTTTTTGTGTTAAACATTGATAACTCTCATATATTTTAATTATTTGCAATATTTTGAAATAAGATAAAGGATTGGGGAACCAATTGTCAATAAATGAAAAACATAAGAAATGAGAAAATTGCAGAGCCTCGTAGGCCAATTATTTAAAAAAAAATAAATAAAAGTTACTCATAAGCATACTGATAAAGAAAATGTTAAATTAAAGAGTGATATACCTGCATTGTTTTATCACTCTTTAATTTAATATTTTCTTTATCAGTATGCTGCTGCTGGAGTATGTGAATTTCCCCTTGGGATTAATAAAGTATCTATCTATCTATCTATCTATCTATCTATCTATCTATCTATCTATCTATCTATCTATCTATCTATCTATCTATCTATCTATCTATCTATCTATCTATCTATCTATCTATCTATCTATCTATCTATCTATCTATCTATCTATCTATCATGGTGTGAGTCTCCTCTACTCCCAGACACAAGTCTGTGACTGAATCAATGGTGGGTTGCGCTCTTATATATGTCCTGGGGCAGAACAAGCTGGAATTCTGTTCTTGGAGCAAGTTGGAGGAAATGTTCTGTCACTGTTCTTTCAGCCAGTCATCCTCTGTTGTCAGAGCAAAAGGGAGAGGCTATTAAGGATAGTGTCACTCCATGATCTGAAGGCAAATTGCATTCTTTGTAAGAAGGAGGTTGGGAGCATGCACTGATTACATTGCGTCACCTCACACACCACATGGCGAACCACCCGGATTAAGATCTGAGTGCAGCCGTGCAACGGGTGACACCTCAGCACCACACTGAGCAGTGTGAGGTTTTTTACAGTGACTGGAGTGCCAATCCTGCCACCAACCTCTGAGTTTTCTCAGGACAGAGCAAGTGTAGGTTAAGGGCCTCGCTCAGGAGCCCAACAGAGTAGAGTCACTTCTAGCGTTTATGAGACTCGAACCGGCAACCTTCTGAATGCCGGCACCGATCCCTCACTACTCTGCCTATTAGTAAGAGCCTTGAAAATGCACCCTAAGTACATTTGTCTTATAATATATAAATTCAAAAGAAATACAAAAATTGAATTTGCTGAATTTACTTTTAGTAGAAAGTGGCAGAGTGGTGCAGTGGTTAACATTGCTGCATCATAGCACTGGGTACTCCCAATGTTTAGTTTGAACATTCTCTCTTACTCTCCCCTCTTCCTCTCTCTTTGCGTATCTGTGTGAAATTTTCTTCTGTTTCCTGTGTTGATGAGACAGCTCTAAACTGGTCCTTAATGAGTGAGAGCGAGTTTGTGTTCGAATATACGCTGTAATAGAGTAGAACTCCAACCAGAGCTGGTTCCTGTCATATTTCTTTACTTTTAGGACAGGTTGCATTTAGTCTGTGGATGGTGTGGAATATATGGGGGCCATACACAGACAGGCTCTGAGACACCAAGTCCAAAAGCACACGCTTTATTTTTCCTTTTCCTTGCATAACACAACACTGTATAGCTCACAACTACTGCTCAGTCCCTTCTCTTCTTCTCTCTTTTATTTTTCTCTCTCTCTTTCTTCCTTCTTTCCTTGTTCCTTCCTTACTTCCTTCTCCTCTGCCACCTCTACTCCTCTCCCAGCAAGCATTGTCCTCCACCTCCCGACTCTGTCTCCATGAATGGAGTGAGGCGGCCTCTTTTATACTGCACCTGGAAGTGCTCTCCAGCAATCATCCAGCAGCACTTCCGGGTGTGGCAGAAGTGCTGCATGGGCACCCGGATCCTCTTTTGTCCACACTTCCTGAAGTCCAGGACTCTGAAACTATCCAGGTGCCCTTTGGCCCCGATGGAATCCAGGGGGGCTGCCCTCTTGTGTTCCGGGGGAGGTATTGTTTCTCTCCCGGTCCTTCCATAGTAAAGGCGTTCCAGCCGGGCATGGGTCCCAGCCGTCCGCCACAATGGATAATTTGAAAAGAAGCAAAGTTTAAAGTGATTATTTCATCTAGTAGCAAACATCTAATTTCCTGTCTAATTAACGATGTAGCCCAGTGCTTCCAATACAATCATTTTATTAAATAGCATCCACTTTCTGACTATAATATACTCTCAGCTTAACTGGAAAGATACAGGTATCTTATTATTTGTTCATTTAAAGTTCTTATACAAAGATTTCTTATCTGAGTTTTTTGTGTGTCTTTTAGTGGAATGGATTTTTGCTAAGCTGATTTAAGATTCCACCTACTTTTTTCCACATTGTTTAAAAATATAAGCACTTATATATAAATAAATGTGAATTATCAGTTCTGCTTTTAATTGATATACACTGTTAGAGCAATTGTGAAAATAGTTTCAGATGACTTATATTAATACAACAAAGTTTGAATCAGAGATCATAATATATGTGAAATGTTGTGAAGAGTTTGTGTTTTAGGACTTGATTTAAAGAAAACCTGACTAGGCTAGCAAACTGTAGCCAAACAAAAACAAGTCAGAGTAAAAACAAGTGAGGTCCCATATTAGGTTTATGTGGAAGTGTATTAAATATCTTTCGAATTACTCATGCTTGATTGTTAAGGAAGAGATCAGAATATAATGGCCCTCTCTCTTTGATACAGAATAAAAATCCATTCTTTTTCATTTTAAGGCAAAGGTTAGCAGCAAATAAGAAACAATTTTGCAACAGAAATTTGTAATATTTGCAGTATATTTCCTTTTGGATCTTATGTGTAGTAGTCTGGGAATCCTAATTATCACTGAGGTGTCTCTCACTTTCAGGCTTTGAAAGTTTCTTTCTCTCTGGCTACTTATCCTCTGGCTATAAGCTAGTAATCTCACATCTATTAGCCTCTAAACCTGTCTGTTTCTGGTCGTTAAGGGCCATGAAAATGTTTCTGTCCAAGGCAAAAGTACCAAGTTCTCCTGCTCTTTAAAAAGCTGAGATCTTCTGTACTTGTTTAATTCTCAAAAAAACTATAATCTTTATTCAGAGTTCAGGCCAGATACCGAGGATTTCTTTCTACTGTATATTTAGTGGAAACACATAAACATGGTGAACCCTCAACTGCTCAGTCTAAATGTAAAAGCAGCATTCATCAGACCTCTACCTCTCTTATCCCCTTTTAATACTTAACCCTTTCAGCCCTGACATCCTATTACTAGTAGATATATATGCAGCCGTTTTTGTAAAGCACAGGTACATTTGCCGCCGTTGGAACCTGATGTGCTACTATTAGCACAGACTGGAGAGACTGGCATACAGTCCGTGAAACACAGAAGTGAAAATGGACACTTCCGGACTGTGCGCTCCACTTTCAATTTTATTTCCTCCAGAAGATTGAAGTATTTGGCAGCTATTGTATTATAATAGGCGGCACGGTGGCGCAGTGGATAGCGCTGCTGCCTCGCAGTTGGGAGACCTGGGGACCTGGGTTCGCTTCCCAGGTCCTCCCTGCGTGGAGTTTGCATGTTCTCCCCGTGTCTGCGTGGGTTTCATCCGGGCACTCCGGTTTCCTCCCACAGTCCAAAGACATGCAGGTTAGGTGGATTGGCGATTCTAAACTGGCCTTAGTGTGTGCTTGGTGTGTGAGTGTGTTTGTGTGTGTCCTGCGGTTGGTTGGCACCCTGCCCAGGATTGGTTCCTGCCTTGTGCCCTGTGTTGGCTGGGATTGGCTCCAGTAGACCCCCGTGACCCTGTGTTCGGATTCAGCGGGTTGGAAAATGGATGGATGGATGTATTATAATAGTGATAATTTTTTTTTGTTTTTTCATTTTTGAGCTTCCTAGACACAACAAAGGTAGAATATCTCACAAAATAATTTTTCCCATTAAAAACAGAAAATCCAGGGCCGAAAGGGTTAAATTAGTTTCTTCAGGCATCCAGATTTGAATTCACAAACTCTTTCACAGCCTTTTTTATTATTTCAGCCCATCAGCTGCCTCTTTTGCCTTGAGACATATCTCAGTCAACAATGCAATTTGATGTGATGCTCTGATATAGTTTGTATATATAATAAATTAAATCATACATCAATGATAATTAACAAATAAATATGATTCTGGTAATATGTTATGTCCTGATTGGTATAAGGCAGAATTATCCAAGGATTTAATTAGTTCTCTTAGGCTAAAAGTGAAGTAAAGCATGTTTAAAAATATCTATGCTTTTTTTTTCCAGTCTAATTTTGCTATGGGTCGACTACCTTCTACTTACAGGAAGTGCTATATGTTAGATTTTGGCCTTGCACGACAGTACACCAACACCACGGGAGAAGTTAGGCCTGTAAGTATTTATGAAGCCTTTTGCTATGATTTTTTTCTCATGCCGGTCTTTATTTCTAAAACTTATGTTTCATCACTTTGGAAAAAAGCAATTTTGAAAGAATCAGATGTCCTAGTAAAATGTTAATACCTTGCTGTTTTGTCTCTGGCAAACAAACGCTAGCAGAGAAGTCTTATGAAGTGCTGTTAGGAAACTTAATAATAATACAGTGATCCCTCGCTATATCGCGCTTCGTCTTTCGCGGCTTCACTCCATCGCGGATTTTAAATGTAAGCATATGTGAATATATATTGCGGATTTTTCACTGCTTCGCAGATGTCTGCGGTCTACAGTACGTATGCTTCCTCAGTTGATTTGCCCATTTGAATTCAAACAAGGGACGCCTTTGAATTCAAACAAGGGACGCTATTGGCGGATGGCTGAGAAGCTACCCAATCAGAGCCTTCGGTTAAGTTCCTGTGTGCTGCTGATTGGCTCAGCGACGGAGTGCTGCATTAACCAGGAAGTCTAATCTCACTCATTCATCATTAACGCACGTTACTGCTACTGCTGCAGGAGCCGTGTCCAAGCGCCAACAGAAGATGCAAATGATTGCAGAAAAGGTAAAAGTTTTGGATATGTTGAAGGAAGGAAACAGCTACACCGCTGCAGGACACCATTACAGCATCAATGAGTCCACGATTCTTTTTATTTAAAAAGGAAGAAAAGCATATAAGATCTACGGCCGCAGTGTCCTTTAACCAGGGTGCAAAACGAGTTGCAAGTGGACGTGATAAGGCAGTAGTCTGGATGGAATCTGCTTTAGGGATTTGGATTGAAGAGTGATGGAAGAAGTACAACGGTGGTGCTAAACAGTCGCCTGAAGAGGCTCCTTTAGAAGAGCTGTAACGCTATCCTTTGTAGTGCAGTAAAATTAAACTCATCGTTATCGGACAAGTCGTCGTGTCATTGTTGGTGAGTAACCATAATTAATTATTTACGTACAGTACTTATTACATGTACATAGTTTAGTGTCACTGTACACACATTTTACTGTATACAATTTTTCTTGCATTGTACGTATTTATTGCTGGTGGCCTGTCTGTCGTAATGGCTGTAACATATGTGATATCGGAGACGCTCGATATCTTTAAAATAATATTTAGGTTTTACTGTATGTAAACTGTGTTTACATACATAATTTCAACGAATCTTACCTAATATCTAAGAGAATACAAAAAGTTTATGCTGTATAATTGTGCGTGAAATGTTTATAATAGTGTGGGAGAGTTTATAAGGGCTTAAAATATATAAAAATAACCATATAAACATATGGTTTCTACTTCGCGGATTTTCTTATTTCGCAGGTGGCTCTGGAACGCAACCCCCGCGATGGAGGAGGGATTACTGTAATTTTTTGCATTTATATAGCACCTTTCTCACTACTCAAAGCGCTCAGCTATTGCAGGTTAAGGGCCTTGCTCAAGGGCCCAACAGAGCAGAGTCCCTATTGGCATTTATGGGATTCGAACCGGCAACCTTCCGATTGCCAGTGCAGATCCCTAGCCTCAGAGCCACCACTCTACACTCCACACCACTTGTGGGCATACTGTGATTCTTTCATAGGGATTACTATTAGTGTGATCCATTTCTACATTGTGTTCTCCACACTAGTCCTCCATATTATGCTATAACAGACAAACGCTTTTTGTATACAAAGCTGGATGATGTGTGTACATTTCATACAATGTATTTCTTATGTCTATCATAAATATAAATTTACTTTAATTTTCTTTTTAAAACACTTTCTGGCTACTGTAGCTTTGTACAAAACCAGGACCTAGGGTGCTGTGATGAAGTGCATCGTTTCGGATCTGTGCTTTGGATGGCAAAACCTTGAGCATATTTTAAATGTCTCATTTGATTTTCATGCAATAAAAACGCAGAACCTCTTTTTTTAAGTTATTGCAAAATGTTTCCTTTGTTTAGAACTTTTATCCTCCATTTCTACTTTTGACTGGTGTGTTGTCTCATTCAGTGCTCATTTCCAAAGCATACTAATGCATTTTTGATACAATATGTACACAACATGTTGAAATTTAATTTTAGCAAACTAGGGGGCTCTGCCCCCTGCTCGCTTCGCTCGCCCACCCCCGGGTTTGGTTTACCGAATATACAATTTAAAGAGATTGTTAGTTTCATGGGAATTGTTACATATGCATTATTTTCACTTTTACTTTAACTTTAAAACGTTTGTAAAAATAATATTTGTCCTTTATTTCCGGCCCCGGACGTGGTTACATCTCTTTCTCGCAGGATGTATAATGCTGCTCGCTTTGTGAAGGGGATGCGGCTGAATGCACGCTAAGGAGAAGCGGTCAGATCATCTGCTGGCTTTCTGCTGCTGGCGAGCTGCGTGTTTTGCTTGTCGCTTGTCGTTGCTTTTAAGAGCTGGGAGCACAAGAAGCGTGTCTGCCAACAGCAATCCAACAACTGCTAGGTTAGATGTCCGTGGACTTGTTTTAAATGATGTCTCACTGCCTTGTCTCGTGTGACATTATAAGAACAATACTTGTCCTTTCTTTCCGGCCCTGGGTGCAGTTAAATCTCTTTCTCGCAGGACGTATAATGCTACTCGCGTTGTCAATGTGGGAGGGGGGGCAGGGGGCGGCTGGCGGCTGAACACATGCTAAGGAGATGCTGTCGGATCATCTGCTGTATTTCTGCTGCTGTCGCACTGCCCGTCAATCATTTTAAAGCCTGTACAGCAGCTGTCCTTTTGCCACTTCGCATCACTACCGCTCACGTTGTTTCGGGGGGGGGGGGGGGGGGGGGGGGGGGGTTAGGGTAGCTGAACGCACGCAAGGAGAAGCGGTCGGATCATCTGCTGGGTTTCAGCTGCTGGCCAGCTGTGTGTGTTACTTGTCGCTTGTCATTGTTTTAAGAGCTGGGAGCAAGTTAAAGTGTCTCTCGTGGGACTTCAAATTGTCTTCTGGGAAGATCAGATCTCATCTCCCTAGTCTCCCTCCCAAAGATTTTTTTTATAATAGAGAGATTATAAAGTAGTTTTATTAAACCAGAGGGTACTTACAAGAGAGAGTCATGTAATAAGAAAAACGAAGCTGAAAGCTTTGATCTTTGATTTATAGTTGTTTGCCAAAACCCTTAATCACTAAAGTAGTATGTTAGGCTCTTTATGTGCTTTGTGGACCACCAGGGGGCGTAACACAGATAGGCACGAACACAAGTGCAGGCGCAGCACACCTTCATTTTTTAGTTTGAGAACAGCTTCCCCCTGCTTTACATCCTTATAGCACAGCTTTTTTCTTCCTTGGCCTTTACACGTCGCCACTCCTCGTCCCGCAAGCTTTGTCCTCTTCCACCCGACTCTAGCCCCTTGAATGGAGTGAGGTGGCTCCTTTTATGTTGGCCCTGGGAGTGTTCTAGGTGGCTCATTAATCAAACCTGGAATCACTCCCAGGTGTGGTGAGAGCCCAAAGTAGGGCTCTGCAGCTCCCCCTGGCGGCCTCCATGGAACCCAACAGGGCTGTGCCAAACTACAACTCCCAGCATGCCCTGCAGGAAAACATAGTTCCACAGCCGCTAAGGAGGGCTGCCCACTAGTGTCCCGGGGAAGGTGGTTCCCTGCTGATGCTCTCTCCCCCGGTCCTTCCATCAAGCTGGCATCCTGCTCTAGGTAATGTCCGTGGTTGCCTGCCACATCTTCAAAAACCCAATCATTACTTGCCAAGTGCTTCTTAAACTGGCTTCTTCTTGCTCCAACCTTAAATACAGACAGAGGTCATGAAACACACATTAATTACTTGTCATAAATAAAATCTCTTGAGATTTAGATTACTAAGAGTTATACTTGACTAAACTATATGGTTTCCATGCATGTCTGCTAACTCCTGAAAGTAACTCACAGACAGTGGCCAAGGAAGAAGGCAATGAGGCACATTAGCAGCCCCACAGTGTGATGGAAACAATATGGATAGCTACAGTACAGCATACGGAAAATGATTCTGCTGTCTTCATAATTTACCGGATAGCCTCAGATTTTCATTTCAGCAGTTCTGTGATGTGTACAGTATGCCGTACTGCACAACTTTGCTGTTAGCACATATAGACAAGGGGGAATGAAGACAAGAAAGAAGGATGGAGGTTGAAAATTACACAGAAGATGACGTATACCGGGCATTACTATAATTTCTATGTAATTAGTTGGTTTTGTTCATCTGTTTATAATTGAAAGACTATGTTTGTGTTTTATTTTACTTGGATTATACCCCTGAGGAAAGAAGCAAGGTTATCTCAGCATCCTTAATTCCATCACTTTTCATTGCCTGACCTGGCTGTAGTTTGCTGGCTCTTATTCTCTTTGCTATTCCATACCACTTTTGGGTCTTTTTATCATTGGAACGGTTACTGTGTGCCTGTTGTTTTCCATCTCATTTAAGTGAAACTCATGCTATTCTTTAGAAATGTGTTGGTTTCTTTCTTCCACGTGTGTCTCTAATTTGTGCTGTTCTTAGAAATAATAGGTGTCTGATTTTGTGCCTGTCATTACACTTCAACTTAATTGATTATTAAATTACAAAAGCATGGTTTCTTGTATTTTTTTCTTTCACAACTTTTATTTCGTCTCACTGAAGAACCAGAAACAAAGTAATTATATAATAAAAGTTTGGTTGTTTTCCAGTCTTTTATATGATACTTTTTGCCAATGATGTCAGGGACAGGGTTAACAAAAAAATACTTTATACTCACTTGTAAAGGGGAAATTAAGAGTGGTTTTGGTAAACACTCAAAACTATAGTGCTTACATCATGCATGTACATTATAAATTTGCTTGTTAATATCTAGGATTTATTGTTTTTAGGAAATTCACTAAAGTTCACTAAATGACAAAATTCATATCATTTTTAAACAGGTACTATCACCATCATACTAGTCATCATTTTTGATTTGTGTTACCAAATACTGCGTGCTACACTATGGCGAATGGTCAAATAATTAAGGTCACAGTTCAGTTTTTGAAATGAGTAAAGAAAGTCTTATTTTTTTATGCAAAAAGTATGCTTTTATATAATACGACTTCCAGACAGCAGAAAAAAATTCAGGTAAATTTTCTTTACTTTCTGAGAGCACTTGACAATTTTATGCTAGTAATATATGTAAGTGACAATGGTGAATACGGCTAACACTGGCTGCCATAAGAAAAAGTGGATTTGCTATTGTTAAACTTGACATTATGGAATGTTATTTGATTTTAATGAAATCAATTAAATGTAAAAAAAAAAAAAAAAGAGGAAATCAAATCCTGCAATCTTCATTGTTTCTAGTGGGGTTGAATCTTCAGGGGCTTTGGTTATTTGGAAAATGCAAGTGAAAATGTATCTGAAATTGGCCAATTACCCATACAACCCCTTTCTAGTTATTCTTCTCATTGAACTGCACTGCTGGCAAGTGCACATGCTTTTGATGAAGTAAAATAAATATCTAAAGCCGAGTCTGTGTCTGGCTATGCTCATGTCTTTGTGAGATTAAACTTGAATTAAAACTTTAAGGTCCTGGTTTATTTCTATGAGAGAGAACCTTAATCAAAGCTTCAATCAAAAGAATGGAAAAATATAGTAACAGCAGAGTAAAACAATTGCTTAATTTTTTTAAAGGCAGTGCAGGCATCCTATGATGACAGCTATTAAAATAATATTATGATTTAGTGTGTTGTCAACATTGATTTTAATGCTGAGACTACTGGGATTTCTCTTACTGTATAATATCAAGTACTCCGTTCCAGAGTTTGAGGCTTTATGCCTAAAGGTTCCTCTGCTAGAGTAAAGCTAAACAGCACTGACAAAATTCTAGCTGTCATCAACTTTCAAATTAAAATTATGCTTTCAGACAAAAAAAAAATAAAAATTTGGTTCCAATGTACAATATCCTGAGGTATACAATATCTAACAGCAGGCAGAAATGCTGAAGTATAGTTGTTAAGTAAAACATCTTCTTGTAAGAACATTGAAAGAGACTCAGAATAAATTTTAAAGAGTTTATAATTGTGGCTAATGGTGTCAAACGTTTCTTCAGTAGTTCACCTCCATTTACACAGATTTATAAATATAGTGAGGTTTTAATAAGAAACTAACTAGCATAAAATTAAATGAAAGGATTATGCAATATTAGTTATTTATTTAAAGTGCCAATGATACTGTATAAGATAACATATTAAGATGATCCTTCCTTTGATGGAGTAAAGGAACACAAAATTCCAGTCTGCTTATGTACTAGAGAAAATAAACCGCTGCATCCAGGATTATAGTGTCAGACACACGTCAACTGACCCTGCAGTCAGAAGCGTTTGTTTGCTCAGTGTGACCTCCAGTCAGTAGCCCCCATAACATGGCCGCTGAAACAGGGGGCTAATTACAGAATGATACCCTGTCTCACTTTGTCAGATAGCAGTCAGCAATGTTGAATCTGTGATTTAAGAAAAAAAAAATGGTCAAAAAGCCCAGAACACACTAAGCCAGCCAGGCACAGGCCAAGGTATAAGAAATGTAAAAAAAAATGTGTGAAAATAAAAATTAAGAAAAGGCGTTAGGTGAGCACTTCACGACTCTGAATGCAATGCAACCTGAAACACCATTTCTGTTTTAGCTGGTGATGTTTTTATTTAGATAATGGAATCTGGAGAGAGGTCAGAGTTATGCTGCAGCCCACCAAAGCTCTCCCACTGCTACCACTTGGTGTTCACATGAAATTACAAACTTCGAAGCCCCCATTTTCCATAGTGCATGAACGTATCAGAACGTATTATCCTGTACCCTGACAACTAGAAAAAAAGACAGGCTAAAATCTTTCTGTCTTAGCGAAATGGCTGTCTAGTTCCTTATTGTTCATTATACAGCATTCTACATGGGCCGACGCCTGTAACTGAACTGGTCATAATATTAGGAAATCCTAATCAATATGAACACTTACATAAGCTCTATCAACAGTTTGATATACTAAAATATGAAAGCTCAAAATGAATAAGACTTCTATAATATCTGCTCGTAATGTTGTTTTGTTTAGCAGTGTAATTTTAAGAAGGGTGGGCGGCACAGTGGGTAGCACTGCTGCCTCGCAGTAAAGACACCCGAGTTCGCTTCCCGGGTCCTCCCTGCATGGAGTTTGCATGTTCTCCCCATGTCTGCGTGGGTTTCCTCCGGGTGCTCCGGTTTCCTCCCACAGTCCAAAGACATGCAGATTAGGTGCATTGGCGATCCTAAATTGTCCCTAGTGTGTGCTTGGTGTGTGGGTGTGTGTGTGCGCATCCTGTGGTGGGCTGGCGCCCTGCCAGGGGTTTCTTTCCTGCCTTGCGCCCTGTCGTTGGCTGGGTTTGACCCTGTAGTTAGGATATAGTGGGTTGGATAATGGATGGATGGATGGATGGATTTTAAGAAGGATAGCATCTTGTGGTAACAATGTGCATTTTGGAATATGGACAGTAATACAGGAAGTTGTGTAAAGTTAACTGGCAGTATTGTTTTTACAGATTAAATCTGACCATATGTGGAAATAGCCCTCATCTCTTTTAAGAGCCGTACAGGCTTGATACTTTAGATTATTAGTTTTAATGTCTGAATCACCCAGTAGTATATCTGTTCAGGTCTCTACTTGCTACTGATACAATGTGCCTCATATCAGCTATATTATGGGGTCTTCTTTAATGTTGTAGTTGGGCTAGCAGTCCTTCCCTGTAATAATGCTCCCTGTGATGATCAAAACTGGTATTGTTAGTTACTGAGCATTGAAATGCCTTCCTAGCACAAGTCCTCTTTGGAAATTAATGGTTCCGGGAGTGGTGAGACCAGTGAGAGTGAGTATACCTACAGTACTGTTGCTCTGGTTGCTCTGGGTGTGAACGCCAGAGAGAGGCTGCAGTCACAGTCTCTAGTCATACTGGCTTTATTGGTTGTGAAGTTTAATGTGGCTAATGAGCATGTAATGCTGGAGTGGCTCTCCCTTGATGCAGCATTCGCTTTTAGTTGGGTGAGTTACAACGTTACTTACAGATAAATAAACTCCATTCTTGTCTCATCAGACCCCACAAGCTTGCAGGAAACCTTCAGAAGGTTTTATTTTGCAAACATGAACCATACCTCTGGATTTTTAAAGTCACAGTTTCTTCCTTCCCCTCAAATGATCCATTTACATCTTACACAGGTAGAGTTCCTCAAAAATTCTGTTATTTGTAGACTTACTTTATTCTTTGTGAACCATTTGAGACTTGCAGTTATAAAGAGAATGAGTGATATTAACTGGAAGTTTTGTGTTTTTCATTTTTTGTAAATTACAGAAAGTTTTTAGCATACTTTAAATGATTTGGTGTGGTACACAAAGATACAGTATTTATTGTATGGTATATCGGATTAATAAAGTTATCTATCTATCTATCTATCTATCTATCTATCTATCTATCTATCTATCTATCTATCTATCTATCTATCACTCAGGGGAAAAACTTCTAATTTAATGTATTTGAAAAACTGAAACAACAAAATTTGAGAAAAACTGTTGAAGGGCTGAATTCTTTCTCAAGGCAATGATCTCCCAACTTACCTGAAACTTACATAGCAATGAAAAATGAGGTTATATATTCATAATGTTCTAGTTGCTGTTTCGATTCTGAGTGCTGTTCTTTGTATTAACTATAGTGTAGCAGCTGCTCTGTTTGAGCAGCCTAACAGTAAAGCATTATGAGTTTAAAGAAATTAATGAATTCCTGTAGCTTTTCTGTGTTCTAAATATAAAGAAGCCAAGTTATTACTGCAGTATTTTGAACCTGGAAAATACAAGTCTTACATAATTTGGATATGTAATATCCCAAGTTCTGCGGTGGGCTGGCACCCTGCCCAGGGTTTGTTCCTGCCTTGTGCCCTGTGTTGGCTGGGATTGGCTCCAGCAGACCCCCGTGATCCTGTGTTAGGATATAGCGGGTTGGAGAATGGATGTATGTATGGAATATCTCAAGTTTAAATCTATGTCAAAGATCACACCTAAATTTCCCAACTATACAGACAGTTCAGGTCCTTTAAATCATTTCCCAGTATTAGCTTGTTGTTTGCAATGTTGTATTTCTGAATAACATCTGCTAAAGGAAAAATATGAAATGAAAATATCTGGCCCATCGAGACCTGTAACTTTATCCACACTCTGACAACTGTTATTAGCTGCACATCTATGCCCCATGGCCCACATCAGTAAATAATAAAACCAACACAGAGAAAAAATAAAGTATAGTATGAACATCGATTAAGTGCAGAAGCCTGAAGATAAATGAGGTATTGCCAAATAGACATGTCAGGCCTTTTCTTGGGTGATTTAACGATTTCTTCCACTGCACAGAAATAAGGTGTGTTTTCCCTGACTGCTTTCATTGGAAATATTTTTCTAAAAAGAAAAATTGCAGTTCTAAATGGTGAAACCTTTCTTTATTTTAAACACGATTTTGGCATAAAGGAAATACTTAATAATGCTTTAAATGAAACTTGTAGTAATTTAATTTTATTGAAAATTTTTGGGGAACTTTTAGTGTCATTTCTAGCAAAGAAAAGACATCCATTCATCCATCCATCCTCTTCCGCTTATCCGAGGTCCGAGGGCAGCAGCTTGAGCAGAGATGCCCGGACATCCCTGTCCCCGGCCACTTCTTCTAGCTCTTCCGGGAGAATCCCGAGGTGTTCCCAGAACGGCCGGGAGACATAGTCCATCCAGTGTGTCCTGGGTCTTCCCCGAGCCCTCCTCCCAGTTAGACGTGCCCAGAACACCTCACCAGGGAGATATCCAGGAGGCATCCTGATCAGATGCCCGAACCACCTCATCTGACTCCTCTCGATGCGGAGGAGCAGCAGCTCTACTCTGAGCCCCTCCCGGATGACTCAGCTTCTCACCCAATCTTTAAGGGAAAGTCCAGACACCCTGCGGAGGAAACTCATTTCAGCCACTTGTATTCACGATCTCGTTCTTTCAGTCACTACCCATAGCTCATGACCATAGGTGAGGGTAGGAGTGTAGATCGACTGGTAAATTGAGAGCTTTGCCTTACGGGTCAGCTCCTTTTTCACCACGACAGACCGATGCAGAACCCTCATCACTGTGGACGGCGCACCAATCCACCTGTCGATCTCCCGCTCCATTCTTCCCTCACTCGTGAACAAGACCCCGAGATACTTGAACTCCTCCACTTGGGGCAGGATCTCGCCCTAAAACCCTGAGAGGGCACTCCACCCTTTTCCGGCTGAGGACCATGGTCTCGGATTTGGAGATGCTGATTCCCATCCCAGCCGCTTCACACTCAGCTGTGAACCGATCCAGAGAGAGCTGAAGATCACGGCCTGATGAAGCAAACAGGACAACATCATCTGCAAAAAGCAGTGACCCAATCCTGAATCCACCAAACCGGACCCCCTCAACGCCCAGGCTGTGCCTAGAAATTCTGTCCATAAAAGTTATGAACAGAATCGGTGACAAAGGGCAGCCCTGAAGAAAAAACATGTTTAGTAAAATGAAAAATCCCACCAAGAATGATTTGATTGTAGTGTTTTCAAATTGTATTCTCCGTACAATAGTTATGCATGCCATAGACACACAAGAATGCCTTAAAATGTGTTGTAAAATTTAAATTATTAATGGATTAATATCAATAATCTCTCCCATGGTAGGGGAGAATAGATCAGTGTCGGTATTTATCAAATGTCTCCTAATTACTCCTAGGAATTACATTAAAAGCCTGTCTAGGATGAGTGGGAAATGAGAAGTATTTCTGAATTGTAATATTCGCATTCTCAGCAAAGATTAGGAGGCCATGTTTGAGAATAAATGACATCCTGTTCTGCAACTTGGCACGTATGATGACATTTTATAGTTTTCTGATAGTAATTAACACTAAGGCTTCACCACAAAGATGACAAATAATAATATTCAAAGAATTAGGAGAAGAAGGAAAACACAATAAGGTCAGATATTGCAATAAGTTGCATCTAATTGTTGCCACTTCTCAACAACATCAAGAATAATATAGTAATGAACACCAAGATGGAAAGACCGAGACACATACCAAATGAGAGTAAAGCCCAATGATGAATGATCCACAGCCATACATTCAAAGGAATCGCCATTATGTCTGGGAAAATGCATTATAAAGTAGCAGTTACAGAAACTAGCCGTGAGTATTTCTGCACTGCTACTGAAGTTGCGTTCACTTTTCAATTGTCTTCTATACTCTTGTACTGCTGTCTCATTCACTGTATCTGTGATCCCCCGTATCTTCTATGATGCTGTATTTATCCAGTGTCTGTAAGTCTCTACCTGCCTTTTTGAACCTTTCCAGGTTTGTAAAGAGTAATAAGAATGTTCCCGGAGCTCATTGAATGCCGGGCGAAGCGTACCTGTGTGACACTTCTCTGTCAGTTATCTATCCAGTCCCTCTTATCCTCAGGGTAACATGCTGGCTATTACCATACAGTCTGTACCAGGTGTGTTGATTTGCCTGAAAGGAGCTTGCTTTAAATTGCCTTCCTTAAAATCTGGGCGAAATGTACAAATATTTCTATTACCTCGTGCGTTATAAGGGCATTCAAATTTTGGTACAGAATTCAAGGCATGGTTATCATTGCTGTTGCAAAGCTGCATTTTCCTCGTGGTCCAAGCGTGAGGGTACCAACATTTTCATTTTGGCTGACAGTGCATGGCTTCTCCAAGAAAGCGGTGCATGAGTGGTTGCGAGGACAAGACAAAACTTTTTATTCTGCTGGAATCCCGGCACTTCTAGGCAGTTGGTGCAAATGCATTGGGAAGGGTGGAGACGACATTGATAAATGATATGATCAGTTTTGTTAAGGTTCGTTCCATTTTCTAATAAATCTCATTTTCTAACTTTACCTTGACTCCCCCTCATAAGTTAAAGGAAACCACTGTTCAGTGTTTACTGCTTTTCTAAACCCTTAATCTAAAACTTTGATTTGTAATGTTGTACCATTGCAAAGTGTTACATTCAAATCTGATTTTTACAGAATGTGCTACAGGATGAATTAATATTTATACACAGAATTCCCGTTATTCCTACAAATTACCTGTTTCAATTCAAAAGATTACCGTTTCCTGTAAAATTGTGTTCACAGTGACCATCAACAAAAGCCAATTTCAGTTACTAGGAAAAACAGGAATTGATCTGCGGCAGGAATGGTTTACTCATGTCCAATTGTATTTAGCAATATTCCAGAGTAAAGAGCTCCAGTGAACTAATATTAGCCCCTGGTAAAAATAAATAAATAACAAATATTGTATACAGAGAAGTACTCAAATTAGTTACATTGTATTTTTGATACAAGTGATGAACTGTTGACACTATAACCAAGGCCCTTCGCCTTAGAAAAACACTGCTAGTTAAAGTATATATTAACTTATTGGTACTTATTGAGTTTTATTTGTTCTAAATTAAACATGATTGTTAATACTTTAATCTATAAATTCATGATAGTTACTAGAATGTGCCTTGCAGAGAGTTTTCTTGCACTACTTATGTGGTCGAAGTTTAACATCTTATTAAAGAAAGAAACATTCTCCAACAGGACAATTCAGTAATCAGGCAGTAGAAAAGCTGCTCATTGCATGTTTTAATTACTCCTCAGCAAAATGCCTTAGAGGGAGCATTCATCAAAAGCAGTCTGTTACAGCCTGGTCAGAGAAACAAAGAATAGAGTTTAATTTTATAAACTGTTGAATTTACATGCAGTGTCAATCAGTGCATACATTTTATTCTGGTTGGTTTGTTGGTTTACACCCAAATGATTTATATAAAATACAGTGGAACCTCGGTTTTGCGAGCGTACTTTGTTCTGGAAACGTGCTCGCAGTCCAAAGCACTCGTATATCAAAGTGAATTTCTCCATAAGAAATAATGGAAACTCAGATGATTCGTTCCACAACCCAAAACTATTCATATAAAAATATTTAATACAAAATATAAAGTAAGAATACATAAAACAAATTAACCTGCACTTTACCTTTGAAAAGAATCATGGCTGGTGTGAGTGAGTTTCTAAACTGTTGTGGGATTCCACCCAACAGGACGACACGCGGAAGAGCGTCCCAAAGCAATCGCAGGCTCCCAGCGCTGTAGCAGTTCGCCGTAAAAGCGAATCCGAAAAGATCACGGACATGCTATAAGCGCCAGCTGTCGATGGGTGATACAAGGAACATTATAAATGCGCAGGGCACAGTACTACTTGGCCACGACCCTGCCTGACTGCTGTGTCTCTGATTAGGAGAGTGGCAGATCCCGCCACAATAAATAACCGCGCTGTTGCTGTTTCAAGCTGAATAAAGCTGGTGTTGCTAAAGTACTGAGACTCAGCTTCGTGTTTTGGGGTGCAAGACGGGGACTCGCACATCACAGCACACACACACACAGTCACAATGCTGTAGTAAACAGTATACGCTCATACGAATGCTGACTATATGAGTGAGGCACATCGACTCAGACGGAGAATAGGAGACGATTGCACACAATCCCACAGCGAGAGAGAGAGAGAAGAACCATCAGCTCAGTTGTGATCACATGACGCTCAACAGACAAAGAGTATACATACTACTCGTATTGCAAGACCTCGCTCGTTTATCAAGTCAAAATTTATTAAAAATTTTAGCTCGTCTTGCAAAACACTCGTAAACCAAGTTACTCGCAAACCGAGGTTCCACTGTAGAAGTCTATTATATTATATTCCGGTTCTTCTTACACCTTTGAGTTGAGCCACCACCATTGAAATTTCTGTGCATATAACAACTGTCCATTCTCATTTATAGGACATCTGCTGATTTCTTAGTCACCTCTTAGTCATCCTACAGGACATTTTGTATGTTACATCAACCTTTCTTCTGGTACATTCTTTATTTACTTGACCATCTCAGTATTTTTCCTAAACCAATTCTTATATTTCAGTGTACATTTTGTTGTTCACTTGACCCTTATCTCGTTTCCAACATTTATTAACCCTTTATGCTATTTCTTAAAGATGAATGCTATGTTACCCAAAAATTATTCTTCCACGCTTGACACTTAAAAGTACTTGTGATGTGGTAAACTTGCATCATGGTTGTACTCATGAAGTATGTCATTCTCTTTAAGAGATTGTGTGGTATCAATACATTTAACATCTACATTTATTCATTTAGAAGTCAGTTTCATACAAAGCGACTTACAAAAAGAAGTCAACATAATCAAATTAATTTTAGTCTGGGGGACTGTTTTGGCACAAGTGTTATAGGATAAGGTTCCTAAATTGACTAGCACAAGTGAAGAATTTTTAAACAATCGAAAATTAAAATTAGTTACTCTTTCTTCAGTTAGAGGAACTTATCAAATCCATTATCAATTAGATATATATTTACAGATAGTCTTTAAGCACTTCTTAAACACGTCTATGTAGCCATGCAGTTCAGATGAAGGTGGGCAACTCGTTACACATTAAAAGATTCTGGATTGAGATTTGATGCCACACAGAGATGGCATCACCAGATGCCATTCACTAGCGGAACTGAATGGGTGAGAAGGAGTATAGAACCTCAGTATCTTCATATGCATAGGTGCAGAACCATTGACTATTCTGTAGGAAAGTATCATTGACAGCACAACATCAGATACATGGTGTTTGCATGAAACAGGAACTGTAAAGGAGATTGGCTTGTCATGTCACTCATCTATTACAAGAGAAAACTTTGCAGTTGACAGTTTCAAAGACTGGAACTATACCTTTATGAGCTGGCTTATGAACTTAAAACAAAGAGCTTTTATTACACCCCACAGACTCAAGTCTATATATAATACATCTCTCTATTATATAAAAAAAATCTTGGGTCAAGATGTGACCTTCTCGGACCAAGTTAAAACAAGATCACGGACATCTAATCTCTCAGTTGTTGGAATGCTTTTGGCAGACACACTTCATGTGCTCTCAGCCACTAAAAAATGTATACGTTCTAGATGGCACATCAATGACTAAGTGAAGAAGAAAGAGCAGCATGTCGAAAAGAGACCCAAAAGCATCGAAGAGTAAAGAAGTCAAAAAAGAATGCAAAAAAGAACAATAATAATCTATGTGAAAATTCTGAAAATAAGGAAAGTAATAATCAGCCAGGGCTAAGTGGAACTGAAAACCTCGTAGGTCCAAACGGGGTCAGAAATAAAAGACTCCATAAAGACGTTCAAAACGTTGGCGCGATACACATGCAGAGCAAGTTAAAGAATATGAAAACATGTATCAAAAAAAAAAAGAAAGTAAAGATCGCATTAGCACAAACAAATGGAAATTATTACTCAGTGAAATAACGGAACAGCAAAAAGAGATTGAATATATGGACATAAGTGATATGACAGAAGTATGTAGATATTGTAAGGCTTTAAAGCTTATGTCGGAGACTTGTAAATCGTCTAATTCGTGTTGCAATCAGGGAAAAGTAGTGTTGCCTCCCAATGAAGAAGCCTATCCACAAGAATTAAAAGATTTGTTGTTTGGTGAAAGTGAAATCCACAAACACTACAGGAAAAATATCCGAGTCTACAATAAACTTTTCGCGTTGGCATCATTCAATGCTCAAAAACGTAGATTTACACAATAATGGACCATACGCTATGAGAATCTGTGGTCCCGCAACAATTAAAGCTACGACAAGTTTAATTTCAAAGAAACCACAATTTGGTCAGGTGTATATTTATGATCACGGAGAATTGATACAACATAGAATCGAAAGAGTATGTAACAATTCATATGAAAGTAACAATCTCTTTAAATTTCTGCATAGAGATTTACCAGTCTTTTCATTGCTGGTATCTCTGGAAATTTCATCATAAAGTCTTCATACATAAATATTAAAAATAGACAGCCAGAAAACTATAGGTTCCTTCCACCCAGATGCATTTCTCAAAGTTAGAAAATGGAGGTGAAATTTAAAAGTTTAGGTGAACTATTCATTCAGCTTAAAAAATGAGTGGACCCTTGTGACATTGTAATCAAATCACATTCTATCACTGTATAAACACTGCTTAACATGAAGTATATTTTATATTCAGCTTCTTGTAATGTAAGCAATGAAGTGTAATCGTTTGTCATTTTTTTATAAGCTGCATTGCACAGTGACATTTGTTGATCTCAAATTATTTTCTAGCTTATGTCCATTTTTGAAAGCCCCCTTTTTACCAGTCAGATGTGCATGGAGACTGAGCCTGTCCTGGCATAAACAACCACTAGGCAGAAACCAGCAATGTTCAAATCTCTATATTGCTTTTACAGTATATGTTATATTTGTAATGGAAATGCACTCCTTGAATTATGTAAATAATTGAGTAGCTAGCTAAGGTGTTTAATACACAAAGCATCAATGTTCAGAAAATTTAATACAACTTTAATGAAAGTAATTTAATTATTGATTTATTAAAATGAACATCAGAACTAATATATTTATTGGACTGATTCATGAATCAAAGATGTATATTAATAGACAACATTATTTTAAAAGAAACAAAATTAGTGCCTTTGTTAACCTGCTTTTAAGAATTTAAAGTTCGATTTAACTTGGAAAGCTGAAATTGGGAAGGGTGGATAAGGATCAAAGTGTTTGAATTTTTCAAGTGTTTTCTCATTCTGTTAACTGTGAATAAAAAGGCAAAAGTTCACGTATTATTGGAATTAAATTATACAACAGGGGTTTCTTTTTAGCTTGTATATAAAAGAGCTTGTTCAAAGCTGACATTTGTGAGTGTCTTAAAACAGTACCTTTCACAGGCACTTCTGAGTGCGGCTACAGAAAATGAATAATTAATTTGCTTCCAGAATGTGGTGTAGTGAGGCACTGTGTTTTTAACAGAGTCAGCTGCTTTTCATTGATTAAGTCTTTAGTGGCTTCGTCTGCACTGCAGTCATTTTTAGACTAGAAGCCTTCCCTGTAAAATGCACGGATGCAGCGTCTTTACAGTAAAAATAGAATTTCAGAATTAACACATTAAATTTATATATAGAAATGTTTATTTTTTGCAAGCATCAGGACCAATTTGCTGTTTGTGGAAATACACTGTTTATTATGAAAAATGAAAGATTCTAGTATAGAGTGTCTGTATGTTGGTGTATGCATTCCTGTCTATCTATCTATCTATCTATCTATCTATCTATCTATCTATCTATCTATCTATCTATCTATCTATCTATCTATCGTGCCTTACATATCTGTCTGTCTGTCTGTCTGTAGATCCATATTTTGAATGGACATCAATATATGTGAGGATAAATTTATACCAGTGGTACAAAACCTGGTTACTAGAACCTGATGGGCCCTAGTGCAGAAAATAAATTAGGCAGTTCATGTGAAATTAAATTAAATTAAATAAAAAAAATAACCACCATTAATGAAATATTCCCTGCATACAAGCTAGTTAAAAGAGCAGTAGTCATAATTAAATCTTAACAGTGTTGTTGGAATAATAACACCATTAAATTTTTCATTCTAATGTCAAGTAGGCAAGCATGTTCAGTGTTCTCACCAGAAGATTTTTCTCAGCTGGGTTGGATGAAGGAGTAACAATGTAGTTAAAAAATAAGAAAGATAACTGGGCAGTATTATTTAATCATTAAGTAATGAAAATCATGTAGTACTCAGTGATTATTATGCTTATAATTTTGTATATTATTTCTACTCTTCTTCTTAGAAGTTCAAAGTGTCTGTGGACTTTACATAATCAAAATCACATGGATCCAGTGCACCCAGAGAAATCAGCGTCAGATTATTTAGTACATTCTTACTGAAACTGTTAATTTGTATGTTTTAGTGATGTACTCACAGATTTGACCTGTCCAATAGCAGCAAATATTACTAAATTTAGAAAAGACACTTTCAGCTCAGATGTTGTTGCTAATTTTAACAGTATTTGTTTTGGATTTAGATTTTTGTATAACTGTCCCTTAATCATTGTTGGTACAGCTGCCCACTCTTGTTTAGATGTTAATTTAAAAAGACAGAATTGCCTTTTATTAGAATAACTAGCTGTGTAAGCCTGTTCTGTAAAAAGCTCGGGCTCCTAGAAACCATGGATTCTAACACTTCAATTAATCATCGCATTGGTTATGCATTAGCAGCTAAGTGAGGTTCTCTTTACTCAGCGGTTTTGTTTTGCCAGTGTGCCCGCCCCGCTTGTGTTTTAGCAGCTAAGCGAGTTTCTCTTTTGTTGGCAGTTTCACTTTGGCGAGTGTCAATTTCTTTGAACCTCATCCTGTACCCTTGTATTTGGGCTGGACAGACAGACACACATACTTCCACACGTAGACATTTATTTATAAGATAATCAAAAAGAATCCCAGATATTTATTTGCTGTTATACAATACAAGAAGGTTTGATCACTGTTATTCATGAGACTGCTGATAGAGATATGACTGTGACTCTTGTCGGTAGGTACAGCTACAACAAATTGGAGATCAAAATTGACAAATTAAAGAAAGAAGACAGTAGTGCACTTTGGGAGGGGTGGTCAGCTTCAAGCTTTTGCCACCAAAGGTCAGGTTGGATATTCTAAGGCCCTTGGATCCACCATTTTGCTCACCCAACTCATTTTCAAGCTGCACCTTAGTGTTTGAGGTATGATACCCTCTCCTACAGAGTAGCCTGGCTTTGCAGTGATTTCTATCTAGAGGCTGCAAGAACATAATATTTTTAGTTTAGATTAAGTGCAGTGACACTTTAATGTTTATTTCAAGCAGACAGTTTTCAAGTTTGTGTGATTACTGGCAATTATAGCTGCCTTTTTCCCTACTTCACTGTGTTGCCAGATTTTTGTTCTATTGGCTTAGTACATATTGTATGTACTATATGCAGTGTTTTGTTTCTGTTGTTTTTATCATGATTTGTGTTAAGGCAAATAACTTGATAAGTCAATATGTTATTGACGTGAAGTAAATTGAATTAAATTACAATGTAAAAATAATATAGATTGGGGACCCAGTAAACTTAACACAGTATGAAAAATATATTAAACTGATAGAAGATGAATATTTAACCTAGAGAGATTCCCTAAACAATGTTAAAATTTAAGGAATATACCATTAAATCTTTCTGTAATTGTAGCACTTAGATATTACTGTATATATAAAACAATGAAAGAGAACTGTTAAAATTTGGATTTGCGTGCAGGAGCATTAACAGGCAATAATGCAGGTTTGCGCAGGTTGTTTGGGAAAGATCCGTCTTTCAGTGCTGACATAGTTGAAGCATCCAATATCTACTTTTTATTATTGAAACAGAGGAAACTAAAAGAATTTTCACAATGTATGGAATATACAAATGTCATTTCATGCTATTTTGGATTAACTACTGCGTTCAACTACTGCTTTATGTATATACTGTTCAAATATTTTTGTTTTTGCTTGTGGTAAGAAAATTGCAGAATACATTGCAGAAAATTCTCCTGCAATGATCATTAGAAGACATAAATTCATATAACTGCTCTTCTGAAGCCTTATTTTGGACTGTCAGTTATAGACCAATTTCAAAATATTATTTCTAACAAAAAACACTGTAAATAGATGTATTTGGTTAAAGAAAGTATATATTTAATATTACCCTTCTTAAAATAAGACTAATACATAAGACAGGCATGGAATGTTGAGCCTGTAGTTCCAGAGCAGGTCCTTCTGCTGATGTGAGGAGTACCCCTTATGATGATAGATTACATGTAAGATGAAGACCCATTTCTTTAACACGACATACCCATATTAAAAATTGCGGACTAGTGTGTTCATACTGTAAAACATCTGGTTTTATGTTTGTTTGTTTTTCTTTTCCCCCTTGCGGCTTAACAAAGTGAGTATGGCTGGGATGGGAGTATCAATAATGACAGATACGTGGCTAGTGTGGAGTTTTTGTTCTCCTCTCCTCTTTGACCACCTGGGTAACTTTCAGTTGGCATCGTATTTGGTCCAGATTAGCCTAGGTTTATTTCCGCACTGCTGCTGTTCATGTGAGTCTAGCTCTGTAAAGGATACATTTTATATACTGTTTTTCTTTTCTTTTATATTTTTAACACGTTTAAGCATTTTCTACGTAGCTCCAATGGAAAGTGCTATATAAAAGTTAACTGTATTAATCTGAATATATGTTGTGCTTAGATCAGCCTTTTATTGTAGCTTTAAAATTAGAATCTGGTAAAGAGAGCTAACTCACCTAAGAAGGAAAACAAAAAACAGCAGTGAGGTCAGTTGGACATCTTCTTCTGCAGGTCCTTACAGACAGGGGAATGTTGTCTCTCAGAATGATGCAGAAGACTAGTACATGGGCTTTAGAGATAAAAAAAATAGTTTATTATAAGAAGGAGCGCATTGTTTTCTGGTGATAGGTAAAAGGAAAACAAAATGTATTATAATGACTTACTGTAATAGATATTTGCTTTACTAAATATGCATTTCACTTCAGTTGGTCATTTCATGATATTGAATATCTGATGAACTATAAATGCTGCTGTTCTGCAATGTAACACAATAGCATATTACAGTAAAAGCTGCCATTACGATCCCCATCTTTTAATGTGTCTTATATCCTGCAGCGTTATGTTAGACGTGTCCATTTTAAAGAACATGTCTATCACAGTACTACTTCAGTTCCCTCCAACATGACCTGCTTGCTTTTTGTCACATTCAAACTGTGTTTTTAATCATTTTCCATATTTTTATGGTAACACTGAATATCATTCTTTTTCTTTATGTTAATTAAATTGAAAATGAACAAAGAAATCAAGAATATTCCTGCATACAAAGTGCTGGTAGACCCAGTGTGCACAGTGACCCAAAACACAAAAAGAAATAAGGAATGATATTCTTATGTTTAGGTTTAGGACAGGAGCAAAGCATAATGAGCCAAACAGTGGTGCTACTACCTGTGTCTGTAATTTGGTAATAAAAGAGAATTTCAAAAATAACTGATATTTTTTTATGTTCTATTTTTTGATTTATCTATTTTGTTAGGATCTGTTTACAGCAATATTAAGTACTGCTTTTAAATATTTATGAGTGTACAATCAATTTATACTGGATGTGGAGTAATTTGAATTTCGTGGGAAATAAACAATCACAAAATGTCACATGGAACAAGGCACTTGAATATAAAAACTTCCTTCAGTTTTAGGTTGAGAACTAGTGACTGTGTTCTCAAAACTGACCATCTCCACTAAACTTGTTTAAAATTGTCAATTAAGCGGATAAAAAAAACGGATGGATGAATAAATGAGTGGATGGTGATTTGCTTTTTTCTTTTATTCATTACTTTATTTTATGTGCTTTATTCTGTTTTTTTCATATTAAGTTATTTTTCTTTTTTGTGTTTTACAGTTCCTTTTGGCCTTTTGTTTTGAAGCATGTATGAAGTTTTACACCAACTACTGCTTGTTTCCATCTCAGTATGATTACAAAGAATAAAGTTTTGTGGTCTCTTCAAGGTTTTTATATCAGATATGGTAGGCAGGGGTCTCATCTGGAACATTTTGAACCATCCATGTCATGCTGTGGCAACACAGAAGTTTTTCTGAAGGTATTTAAATAATTATTAGCATATGCTTTTAACCCTATATATAGAATATAGTTAAATTTTCAAGGTTGTTCATTTGTTAACCTTTTTATTGTATAATCATTTTAGTAATTTAAATACATATTTTAATCTGTAATTTTTGGAGCACCCCAGTCATTATCATTGTTCAGTTTTCCTGAGCATCTTAACCTATTATGTAGTATATAACTAATATGTTGTCACTCATATCACAGAATTTTATCCATTGTAACTTCCAGCCTCAAATAGGTGCTAAATCATATGGAGGCAAGATATATTTATATAGTTTCATTAAAATTTAATTTCTTTCGTAAAAACAAAAATGTTTAATTAATTTAAAGCAATAATGGGAAAGAATACTTCAAAATAAATCACTGATTATAATTACAGTTACAATTTCACAATAGGGCGGCACGATGGCGCAGTGGGTAGCGCTGCTGCCTCGCAGTTGGGTGATCTGGGGACCTGGGTTCGCTTCCCGGGTCCTCCCTGCGTGGAGTTTGCATGTTCTCCCCGTGTCTGCGTGGGTTTCCTCCGGGCATTCCGGTTTCCTCCCACAGTCCAAAGACATGCAGGTTAGGTGGATTGGCGATTCTGAATTGGCCCTAGTGTGTGCTTGGTGTGTGGGTGTGCTTGTGTGTGTCCTGCGGTGGGTTGGCACCCTGCCCAGGATTGTTTCCTGCCTTGTGCCCTGTGTTGGCTGGGATTGGCTCCGGCAGACCCCCGTGACCCTGTGTTCGGATTCAGCAGGTTGGAAAATGGATGGATGGATTTCACAATATTATATAACACTAGCTGTGTACGCCTGTGCTGTAAGAAGCCCAGGGTCCTAGAAACTATTGAAATCATCAGAAAAAAAATTGAAACGTAAAGATGTCAGGTAATTGAAAGGAACTACTCTGGGTGTCTTTCTCCTAGGAGCATTCGTTTTGCTGACATGCTCACATCGCTTGTGCATTAGCAGCTAAGCGAGTTTGTCTTTCTTCTCAGGTTTCGTTTAGCTGATGTGCTGGCCTCCTTATGTTATTAGCGGCTAAGTGAGTTGTCTGTTTCCTTGGAGGCGGAGCCCTTATCCCGACTCCACCTCACACTTCCGGACCAAACAGACAGAAACATACACTTCCACGCGTAGACATTTATATATAAGATGAGTACAAGTGATATTGCATTTTATTGATAATGTGAAACAAAAGAAACAAGCTTACTGTGCATATTTCACTGCATCACTTTCATTTTCAAATTTTTTCATGCATTTTTGATATTGCATCCATAAAACGTCGTGATTAATTTTTTTATTCATTGGCTGCATGTTTTTCTTTTTTCACATGCATACAATAATGATTGATTCGGCATAGCATCATCAGTGAGTTTACAGGACACCAGGAGAGTACAGAACCTTATTTTATGGTGCCATAGCACCCGCAGGTTTTCACTTCAACCATTTGTTAATGTGATATCAGTTGTTATTGCTAGTTGTAGTTGTGTATCAGTAGGTGAAATGACGCAGCACACAGCAATATTTCAATGAGCTCTGAAGTCTTTTACTTTTGTCTGAAAATTGGAAAGAATCTCATTGCCGTCAAAACGTTAGTGCTCAATAATTTGTTTAGTTTGTACATCAATAGACTATATTTTAATTTACTTGGTAGTTAATTTCAGGTTCTTCATTTTTTTGTTTAATCATTTAACAATAATGCAGAAGTAACACATTACATAGTAGTTTAATAGTCAGATTAATATCAATTGCATCTGTATTGTCAATCATATAGTCACAATCTTAATGTGTGTAGAAAAAACAAGATAGAAATTTAGAAGTCAAAAAGTAAAATATTAATAAAAGCATGAACAAGAAGAATTATGTCTTCTCAAAAGTAAAACACCTTTAACTGTTAAATTATTTTTCTAATTAAGAAATTAGTTGGAATGAAACCTCTTGCTGTAGCTGTCCAAAATAACTGCCTTAATAAAAACTCATATTGTAAGAGCAGTCATGTATCACAATGTGTATTGTTGGGTAATTTACATTTGTTGCTATTTTTACAGCCTAGAAATGTTGCTGGATTCAGAGGAACTGTACGCTATGCTTCAGTAAATGCACATAAAAACAAAGTAAGTTTTATTTTTTTTTTTAATTTGGAGCTTGTTTAAATATATGGGAGTGGCACAGTGACGCAGTAGTTAGTGCTGCTGCCTTTAAGGATCCTAGGCTTGAATCGCATGCATTGGCTTTATCCAAATCCAAAGTCGAATGATGTGATAACTTCTACTGTTGAATTCTGCTCTGTACTTGTAACATTTCTATTGTACTATTGTATTGTATTGAGGATTACTTGTGTTCTGTGCTGTATATTGTGTTGTATTTACCTCCTTTTTTTGACACCCACTACACGCCCAACCTATTTGGAAAGGGGTCTCTCTTTGAACTGCCTTTCCCGAGATTTCATCCATTTTCTTTCCCCTACAAGGGTTTTTTGGGAGTTTTTCCTTGTCTTTTTAGAGAGTCAAGGCTGAGGGGCTGTCAAGAGGTAGGGCCTGTTAAAGCCCATTGCGGCACTTCTTGTGTGGATTTTGGGCTATACAAAAATAAATTGTATTGTATTATAAGTAGAGTGTGCACATTCTCTTCAAGTACTCTGGTTTTTCTCCAACATTCCCAGAAACATGCAAGTTGGGTTAACTGGTGATTCCATACTGGGTGTGAGTGTGGGTGTTTGTGGGAGTGAACCCAGTGATGATCTGGCACCTTGTTTAGACCTTAAACTAAATGCTGCAGGGATTCACTTTGGGCAACCCAGAATTTGATTAAGCAGGTTTGAGAATTTTCTGTTAATTAGGTGAGACTATACTAAGTAAAGAAGGTTGTTTCTGTTTTTATTGAGCATAGTGGTACTGCGGCCTCACAGTTCAAGAGCCCTGGATATCATTCAGGAAAATCTGTCTGTCTGTCTGTTTATTTTACAGGAAATGGGCCGCCATGATGACCTGTGGTCCTTATTTTACATGTTAGTAGAATTTGCAGTTGGACAATTACCATGGCGAAAAATTAAAGACAAGGTAAATCCATTTGTGCTGTCTTTCTTATTAATATTTCCACAAGATCAATGTTTTTAAATAATAAACGACTATGTCAAGATTATTGGGTGCATGGGCAAATTTATGCCTACATTTATTAAAACATTTAAAAGTTAATGACACTTTTTTCAATTCTCTATTAATATTTTCAAACAGGAGCAAGTGGGTCAAATCAAGGAGAGATATGATCATAGAATGCTGCTAAAACACATGCCTTCTGAATTTCATATCTTTTTAGATCATGTATCAAGCCTTGATTATTTTACTAAACCAGACTATCAGGTAAAAATATCTTTAATAATCCACATAATTTGCAAGTGTACAGGATAGTTGCACGAATTGTTTTTCATAAAGATATACAGAGTGAGCTGCTTAATTATTTTATTTGCATTTTTCCTTTCAGTTTAATACTTTAAAAGCCATACTTTATTTTCTATTTTAAATTCTAATCTTACTGTAAGTCTTTGTATGTGATTTATTAAATTTAAGAATGAAACAGACTTTGTAAACAGTGAATAAATCATCATAGCTGACATTAAAACATTTAATCAAACTTTGTCACAGTCATGGCATTAGTGCTTTCATATGGGATTTATTTCCAAAGTAAAACTGATTTTCCAAAAACCACTCCAGTTGGCTTGACCTCTGCTTGATATTTTTATTTCTAGGAATTTTAACTAAAAATAAAACTTGTCTGCAAGCAGTTACATTTTTTAATGTAACATGCCTAACAGGAGTTTATCTTTTGCCTTAGCAATTCAAGGTTTTATATTCTGTATGTTTCTGCTAGATATATTAATTTTATGAAGATCATGACTAAAGGTTTTCTGTGTACAACATAAAACAGGTGACAAGATAGTGCTTCTTGTTAAGGATGATAAAGTCACTTCGTCCTTTGATCATACAGTATGTAATTCATCATAGATGGACCAATAATAATTCTCAATAATAAAAAAATATATAAAATCTCAATATCTTCAATTTCCAAGTAGACAAGTTGCTAAATAAACATACACTACTTCGCCTTCATGATTAACACGTGGGTCTTTGAGCAGATCAGATACTTGTATGTAGAAAAGGTATTTTTTAGTACAAAATTATAAGAACTCTTCTACTCTTCTCCTTCAAAGTATTGTCCTTGCAACCCTATAATATCATTGTTTTACTAAGGATAATATCTATCTGGAAAAATAGAGAATTGAACATTAAAAGGTAACATTTTGTATTTTGTTATGCAGAAGACATTTTAATGCCACTTGACCCACTAAACATCTGGAATGAAGTATCTTATTTGCACAGAGAGCTATAAGACAAAAATGTCCTACAGTATGTAGTATTGCCTGGCTGTAGGCATAGCAGCTGACACAATTTCACATACAGTATGTATTACACTATCTGTCTGCACAGTAATTTTCATCTATTTTCAAGTTTTAATTAAATCTAGCAATGTATTCAGTAGAATTTGATTAAATTAGTAGTTTGTATTTTGACCTTGAATCCTTTGCTAGCACAGGGTGAACTCCTTAATTTCACCTGGAGCTCAAAACTGAATTGATATCAATGACAATTACAGTGTCAACGCTCCAGTCTGTTCAGGCAGGCAGCATGTGCTATTCCATTATCACCTGACATCCTGTAACCAAGTACTCGGGTGATTTTAGTTTATTTATACCAAATCAAATATTGTGAGACACTGGTAAAATGTTTAGTCAAGGAGATAATAAGTAACTTCTGCTTTTAATAAATTAATAAAATAAATATCAGATTATTAAAATTTTATCACAAAAATATGCACTGCATAGGTCTGAATCTCAAATAATGATATTTGTGGGATGTTTCAATTGTTGCTGACACTCTATCTATCTATCTATCTATCTATCTATCTATCTATCTATCTATCTATCTATCTATCTATCTATCTATCTATCTATCTATCTATCTATCTATCTATCTATCTATCTATCTATACAGTCACATGAAAAAGTTTGGGAACCCCTCTCAGCCTACATAATAATTGACTCTCCTTTCAACAAAAAAGATAACAGTGGTATGTCTTTCATTTCCTAGGAACATCTGAGTACTGCGGTGTTTTCTGAACAAAGATTTTTAGTGAAGCAGTATTTAGTTGTATGAAATTAAATCAAATGTGAAAAACTGGCTGTGCACAAATGTGGGTCCCCTTATCATTTTGCTAATTTGAATGCCTGTCACTGCTCAATGCTGATTACTTGCAACACCAAATTGGTTGGATGAGCTCATTAAGCATTGAACTTCATAGACAGATGTGTCCAATCATGAGAAAAGGTATTTAAGGGGGTCAATTGCAAGTTGTGCTTTCCTTTGACTCTCCTCTGAAGCGTGACAGCATGGGATCCTCAAAGCAACTCTCCAAAGATCTGAAAACAAAGATTGTTGAGTCTCATGGTTTAGGGAAAGTCTTCAAAAAGCTATCTCAGAGGTTTAAACTGTCAGTTTCAACTGTAAGGAATGGAATCAGGAAATGGAAGGCCACAGGCAAAGTTGCTGTTTAACCCAGTAGGTCTGACAGGCCAAGAAAAATACAGGAGCGGCATATGAGCAGGATTATGAGAATGGTTACAGACAACCCACAGATCATCTCCAAAAACCTGTAAGAACATCTTGCTGCAGATGGTGTATCTGTACATCATTCTACAATTCAGCTCAATTTGCACAAAGAACATGTGTATGGCAGGGTGATGAGAAAGAAGCCCTTTCTGCACTCACGCCGCAAACAGAGTCGCTTGTTGTATGCCAATGCTCATTTAGACAAGCCATATTCATTTTGGAACAAAGTGCTTTTGACTGATGAGACAAAAATTGACTTATTTGGTCATAACAAAAAGCACTTTGCATGGCGGAAGAAGAACACCTGCTACCTACTGTCAAATTTGGTGGTGGTTCCATCATCCTGTGTGGCTAGTTCAAGGACTGGGGCCCTTGTTAAAGTTGTGGGTCAGATGAATTCAACCCAATATCAACAAATTCTTCAGGATAATGTTCAAGCATCAGTCACAAAGTTGAAGTTACGTAGGTGTTCGATATTCCAACAAGACAATGACCCAAACCACAGTTCAAAATCAACAAAGGCATTCATGCTGAGGGAGAAGTACAGTGTTCTGGAATGGCCGTCACAGTCCCCTGACTTGAATATCATCGAAACTCTATGGGATGATTTGAAGCAGGCTGTCCATGCTCGGCAGCCATCAACTGAACTGGAGAGATTTTGTATGGAAGAATGGTCAAAAATACCTCCATCCAGAATCCAGACACTCATCAAAGGCTATAGGAGGACAGCGTCTAGAGGCTGTTAGATTTGCAAAAGGAGGCTCAACTAAGTATTGATGTCATATCTCTGTTGGGGTACCCACATTTATTCACCTGTCTAATTTTGTTATGATGCATATTGCATATTTTTTGTTAATCCAATAAACTTAATGTCACTGCTGAAATACTACTGTGTCCATAAGGCATGTCGTATATTAAAAGGAAGTTGGTACTTTGAAAGCTCAGCCAATGAGAAACAGAAATCCAAAGAATTAAGAGGGGTTCCCAAGCGTTTTCATATGACTGTATATACACTAGGGGGCTCTGCCCTCTGCTCGCTTCGCTTGCAAATGTGAATTTCACTTTCACCAAGCAACAAATCTTTTAATTCTTGCGGATACGCCTCTTCATTGGGAAGAAACACTACTTTTTCCTGATGGCAACACAAATTTACTGTAGATGATCTACAAGTCTCCGACTTAAAGTTTAAAGCCAAACAATATCTACATACTTGTGTCATATCACCTATGTCCATATATTTGATCTCTTTTCGCTGTTCCGTTATTTCACCGAGTAATAATTTCTGTTTGTTTGCGCTAATGCGATCTTTACTATCAGTTTTTTAGACTTTCAGATTTTTGTGCTTTCATAATCTCTAACCTGCTCTGCATGTGTATCGCGCCAACGTTTTTGAACCTCTTTACGACATTCTACTTTGTCTTCTACTCTTTGTCTTTAATTTCCGACCCCGCTTGGAGCTGAAAGCCCAGGAATTGTGTCTGACAATAGCATTCACACGAATGAGAAGTGATTGGACCGTGGGCGTGATTGGAAATATTTGAGAGGAAGGCAAGATTTGTCTAAATCTTTTGGCAAAAAGTCTCATCTCACAGGACCTGAAATTATCTCTCGTGGGAGTTATTATGATCTCTGAGAATTATCTCTGAGAATGTCACATCTCAGGATTTCCTTTTATAATATATATATAATATTAGCACCGGGAAACACCTGTTAATTAAATTAAATAACATTTAAATTTTTAATTATTTAAATGGGCTGAATGGTGAAATAGTAAGTCTGTCTAGTTCAATCACATTGCACATTTACGAACCTCTGTACCCCAATTATACCTTACATTCCACTTTCTTTGTATGTCTTGTTGACTTTTTTCATTGAACATTCTAGCCCTTATGCCTCTCTTTTTTTGTGATTTTTGTTGCCTTTCTATGTCAGATGTTCGTCCCTGTTGTGGACACTGTGGACGAAAAAGGCACACTTACAACAGGCAGATAATATTTCTCAATTCTCTTTTTTATTCATTCGGAGTCACAGTAAGTAGAGATTCAAAAGAGCATAACTTATTGCCGCAAAGCTCAATGTGAACACCGAGAAAAAATTAGGAGGGGTTTTTATAATTCAGCATTTCATGATTAATAAGACAGAAAGAACATCCTTATCAAAACAGTAAAGTTAAACAATATGTCTGTTGAGCTAAGCATTATTTGTGTTCTCAAAGCTAAGCACAGGAGAGACGCCTTTGCATAAACTACATGTACTTTCTGCTGCCTTGTGACCTTGTCCCTGAGACATTCACTCTGAGAAAGGGAAAACAAGAAACAGCTTAGATTGTATTCATGTGGACACTATTTCTCCTGAACCCTGGAATAACATATTTTTGTTAGTTCATAAGCCAAGCTTCTCTCACTGGCAAGTTACAAAATAGTTATTATAAAAATTCTAATTTACTAAACACACAAAATACATGGTGCTGAGGAGAACATTCTTCTTCTACAACACCGGACGATAAGACACACGGATATACATCACACAGTTTACTTTCTCGTGCTGGCCACTTGCTTTTGGTCATCGGACTTTCTCCTCCTCTTGTGGATGCCAGGCAACATTACCCACGTTCAAAGGGCACAGATGCTGGCCAAACTGACATCTTATCACTTTATATACAGTATACAAAGATAAAGCAAAGTTTAGTCACTCACTCATAAACAAAAGCACTATTTCCCATGTAGCTAAGATGCTGAAATTTGACCGGATGGTAAAACATGGTCAGTATGTATATCTATATTTAGGGATAAATAACTCCCCACAGTAGAAAAACTAAATAGATAGATAGATAGATAGATAGATAGATAGATAGATAGATAGATAGATAGATAGATAGATAGATAGATAGATAGATAGATAGATAGATAGATAGATAGATACTTTATTAATCCCAATGGGAAATTCACATTTTCCAGCAGCAGCATACTGATACAATAAATAATATTAAATTAAAGAATGATAATAATGCAGGTGAAAAACAGACAATAACTTTGCATAATGTTAAATGTTAACGTTTACCCCCCCCCTGGTGGAATTGAAGAGTCGCATAATTTGGGGGAGGAACGATCTCCTCAGTCTGTCAGTGGAGCAGGACATTGACAGCAGTCTGTCGCTGAAGCTGCTCCTCTGTCTGGAGATGATACTATTTAGTGGATGCAGTGGATTTTCCATAATTGATAGGAACCTGTTGAGTGCCCTTCGCTCTGCCACAGATGTTAAACTGTCCAGCTCCATGCCAACAATAGAGCCTGCCTTCCTCACCAGTTTATCCAGGCATGAGGCGTCTTTCCTCTTAATGCTGCCTCCCCAGCACACCACCGCGTAGAAGAGGGCGCTCGCCACAACCGTCTGATAGAACATCTGCAGGATCTTATTGCAGATGTTGAAGGACGCCAGCCTTCTAAGGAAGTATAGTCGGCTCTGTCCTTTCTTGCACAGCGCATCAGTATTGGCAGTCCAGTCTAATTTATCATCCAGCTGCACTCCCAGGTATTTATAGGTCTGCACCCTCTGCACACAGTCACCTTTGATGATCACGGGGTCTATGAGGGGTCTGGGCCTCCTAAAATCCACCACCAGCTCCTTGGTTTTGCTGGTGTTCAGTTGTAGGTGGTTTGAGTCGCACCATTTAACAAAGTCATTGATTAGGTCCCTATACTCATCCTCCAGCACATTCCTGATGCAGTTCACGATAGCAGTGTCGTCAGCGAACTTTTACACTTGGCAGGACTCCGAGTTGTATTGGAAGTCCGATGTATATAGGCTGAACAGGACCGGAGAAAGTACAGTCTCTTGTGGCGCTCCTGTGTTGCTGACCACAATGTCAGACGTGCAGTTCCCAAGACGCACATACTGAGGTCTGTCTTTAAGATAGTCCATGATCCATGCCACTAGGTATGAATCTACTCCCATCTGTGTCAGCTTGTCCCTAAGGAGCAGGGGTTGGATTGTGTTGAAGGCGCTAGAGAAGTCTAGAAACATAATTCTTACAGCACCACTGCCTCTGTCCAAATGAGAGAGGGATCGATGTAGCATATAGATGATGGCATCCTCTGCTCCCACCTTCTCCTGATATGCAAACTGCAGAGGGTCAAGAGCGTGTTGAACCTGTGGCCTAAGGTGGTGAAGCAGCAGCCTCTCCATGGTCTTCATCACATGTGATGTCAGAGCAACAGGCCGAAACTCATTCAGCTCACTAGGACGTGATACCTTTGGGACCGGTATGATACAAGATGTTTTCCAAAGCCTCAGGACTCTCCCCTGTTCCAGAAATCTCAAAAATCCAAAATCTCAAAAATGCCACAACGGATTTGATTGAAATTTGATGATGTAGAAAAATGAAAAATTGGCCGACACTTGTTTTTTTATTTATTGATATTTGTCATTAATACTCTAGCAGGAGGGACATTCTAACGCACTGCATACACCATTTCACCACTGCGCTGATAGTGACCTCATGGAGAAATGGGCTCTGCCAGTTTGTGCAAATGAAGGCTGTCTGCAGAAGTGAAGCAAAAGGAGCAAAGCTTGATGAAGCTTGAAGAAAATGCGTTTAGCAAGTGTTTGCCGGGTGCTGTGACGGTGAGCATAGTCAATTTTGAGCAAATGATTCAATAATATATGTTATCCTCCCACCCCCTTTGTCTTATCTGCAATCTTGTGCAAATGCCAAAGTGGGGACTACATTTCCCATTAGCTGGTGCTCTGCTCCAAACGATTACCTTACAAAGTCTTAATAACAGCATTGATAGACGCTGCAATTTTTTTCCACAACCACTTTGGGATAACAGTTACATGGTCTCCTTGGATTACAGCATTAATCCTAAAGCAGTATTTCAGTATTTATCAACCTTTGTGGCCTTGGGACCTTTTTAAGTTTCTGACCTACAAACAGCATTTGAAAGGGGGGTGGAGTTTCCCCTTTGTGAATCAAGCACAATTAAAAGAGCAGGTAGAGGAAGGTGGTTCCCCTCGATGAAACAAGGAAATATTGCATAGTATTGTTTTTGTCACGTGACAATAAAACTACAATAAACTGATTACATTTTTTTTATAAGGGCATACCCTTCCACTTTTGAAACGCCAAAACTGTTGTCTGCCTGCATATTGTCATAACCTTTGCAATACCAATCAGCAATCAGTGTTGGGCTACTTTGAAGTTTAATAAAAACACAGAGGAAATAAAAAAGAAAACACTGCAGATTAACCTATGGAGCCAAACACAACTGAACAGAATGAAGCACAATTTTTTCTGTAGGTGTTAATGATCCTATTTTCTCAGTATGTGATAAGAAGAGAACAGGACAGTAATTTTGACTGAACAAAAGTAATTAGTAACTTTCCATTTATTCATATCCAGTATATACTGAGGCAGTACTAATTTTAGGCTTTGATGCTAATAGAGAGCTGAGATTTCTAGCAGTTTTTAGCTTTAAATGAATCAACTAACTGCGGTGGGTTGGCACTCTGCCCGGGATTGGTTCCTGCCTTGTGCCCTGTGTTGGCTGGGATTGGCAACAGCAGACCCCCGTGAACCTGTGTTCGGATTCAGCGGGTTGGAAAATGGATGGATGAATCAACTAACAGAGTAAGCTGCTCAAGTGATCTAATAATATTAACCCCTGGTAAAAAAAAAATACAAGTATAGTATACAGTAAAGTACTTAGTTACATAGTACACCGGATACATCCAATTAACCAGTGGCACTATAACCGAGGCCCAAATTTCCTGAACAAAGCTGGGTAGCATAGTTAGTATTTTAATATATTACAAGTTTATCAGCTGATTGGATTACATTTTTTTCATTTACTGCATACTTTAGAATTGCTTCACAAATGACTTGGAGCAGCTGCAAAATAACGGGAAACGATGAAGTTAATTCTTATTTCATATAGTGCTATAAACAATATACAATACATTAAAATCCGAACAGAAAATATAAATAAAAATAACAAATGCAACAGGGCCAGACAGCAGGAGGAGTCTGAAAATATAAATTTTTTTTCAGCTCAAACTCATGTAAAAAATTACAAATAAGGGAACATAGCAAACATAATAGACAAAATAAGACATGGGAAATTTTGGCTAGAGTTTCAATTCTAATGGATGAGGTTAAAGTGGAATATGGAATTGTAATAAAGGTACTATTGTATATCACTGAAGATGAGATACTACTGAAACTTATAAATGATGGGGCAAGAAAACACTCAAAGTACAGTTGAGTCCTTAATCAATTTTTGAATGTCCAAACAGGTGATGCTTCTTGAATAGATCTGAGAGTTACACACGTGAATGAGTCTTTACTAAGACAGGATGTTGAAACAGAAAGGTCAGCATCAACTGTCAAAACATAATCGTGTAAGAAGTATGGATGAATATTCAGGTGTGTTGGTTCAAACAGCTTTAATATTTAGTAATACTAGGGGGCTTCGCTCCCCCCCCACCAGTGCTACACGCCGTTGTGAAGAGGGGGGCTGAATGCACCCCAAGGAGACATGGCTGCTCCTCCAAAACCCCTCTTAAATGGTGATACAATGGGAAACAAATAACAGGTTTTTTTTTACCTCCTCTTTGCTCGATTAGCTGCTGCCATGCCACGTGATCTGCATTTTGTGTGGCGCTTCGAATGTTTAAAAGCCTGTATGGTACCTTTTGTCTCACTGCCTTGTCTCTCTTGTACCCCAGACATCCTCAAACACTATTCGATCTCTTTTCGCTGTTCTGTTAGTTCACCTAGTAATATTTTCCATTTGTTTGCGCTAATACAACAACAACAACATTTATTTATATAGCACATTTTCATACAAAAAGTAGCTCAAAGTGCTTTACATAATGAAGAAAAGAAAAATAAAAGACAAAATAAGAAATTAAAATAAGACAACATTAGTTAACATAGAAAAGGAGTAAGGTCCGATGGCCAGGGTGGACAGAAAAAAATACAATCTTTACTCTCATTTTTTTTTGACACTTTCAAGTTTTCATGCTTCCATTATCTCTAACCTGCTCTGCATGTGAACCAAGGGACTTGCTTCCAAAGGTTTGTAAGTATGACGTAACTTGTCCGTCTCGCAGGACATGAAAGTGCGTGTCTCTCTATCTCTCTTCAAAAGATCACCTATCATTGCAAGATTTTTTTTTATAATAGAGAAACAGTGTTAATTGCTACACTGTATCAAGTAGCGTGGTCTTTGGCAGCAGCATTCTTAACCTCTTTTAATTTATGGATACTTTGCACATACTGTAAAATCTATTAAAACAAGAGTTGCAATAATCCAACCAAGGATTAGTAAAAGCATCCGATCTAGAAAGGTAAGGTTTGGTTCTGATGATTTTGTGTAGACGATAAAATGAAGAATTGATGCAACAGAAATGCAAAGATCAAAAGTCAGCCTGCTTTCTGGTACAGTTCCAAACCTGGGGAACAGTGACAATTTTAACAGGAGTTATCGTTAGGCTTAAGATGTAATGCTTCATAAGTTGTCCACATGGTCCAACAAGAACAAACTAAGTTTTGTTTGGGTTAAACTAATTAGGTTTGCTGAGGCACAGCTGCTGTAGCCATTGAGGTAATTAGGGAGCTTTTCTATAGCCAATGTGCAGCCGGGATTGATTTTACCATAGAGATGGTACCAGAAATCTAGCGCATCAGCTGGCCCTTTTAACAGTATGTAAGTGCTGAAAGAAACCTACCTAGTAGAGAATCTTAGATTCACTATTGAAGACATTTCATTGCATGCAGTTGTAGAAATATGATTATATCCAGAACAAACAGTGTGGTCAGCAGTTGTGAGAAAGAGTCGAAGTGTGGAGGGACATCAGCATTGAGGAGAAGTTTAATCACTGATCTGGCAAAGCAATTTCAATGCAGTGAAGAGGTAAGACTGTAAAGATCTAAACAGACAGGTTTTTAGATATTTTCAAAATAAACAGAAAACAGACTGTGCCTTTGGCAGGTTTTAGACAATCAAGGAAAACAAACAGGAGGGATTAATATTAGCTTCTTCAGTAAAAATGTATTTCATGCATGCATTAGGGAAACAGAAATTACACAAATGTTAAGCAACACATTTATAGTATGCTGGATGGAAGGATGAATATCACGCCAGCAAAGCTTGAAAACAGATATAAGAAGTGGTAGATAGTACTGAACTAGGTACATTTTCATGTTTCATTCAGAATTTAATTGCTGCAATAAATAAGAGAGTTGGTTACAAGCCATAAAAAGCAGTTTGTCATTTCATCTTACAATACAGTGACTCTAGGTTTATCTTCTTTATTTAACAGAAAAACTGGACTCTCTAAATGTCTGTCTTTCTGTGACCGCTGGTTTCCTCTTCATGTGGTATCTTGTATTCTGAATTAGCACTTATAGTTTTAGAATCTGACATGTAAAGGCATACTGTTTTTTTTCATATTTTCCAGGATTTTTTTAATTGATTTTTTTAGAGGTTGTAGTAGAGGCTGAAATTTTACCTGAAGTAGTAAGACCCGGGTATAAATCCGTAGTTAGTACCATTTTGTATATTTGGATAAATCGCTTATCCATGTGCTGTAAAATAAATCTAGAGCTCTGTGTGTGTGCTTAGCATGTTGACTTCCTTTTGTTCTGTACAGTATGGGCTTATGTAAAGAACTAGAAAAAAACGGGGAAATTGATTTTTTTTCTGCCTTCTGCTAGTCATTTTAGATAATTTGGGCAATTTTTTATCCATCACTTTATTCAAAAAAAGTAACACCGGCATTCAGACACATTTTCAGTGTATTATTTGTGGACACTTTTTCAAGCTTGGATAAGCTTTGGTGGTACAGTTAAGAGAATAATTATATCTAGAAAATGTATATTTGACAAACTTTCATAAATGTAACCATATTTTGTTTTTTATAATGCTACAAATGTTGCACACAGTTCAGCTAGGATTGCATAAAACATATTTATTTCTTAATTACAGTTAAGTCTTTTTTTTCTTACCTTATAAAATATTACAAAATTAAAAGTCACTTCTTGCACTATGAAGTAAATTGATTTATAAACTGGCCTATTTTTTAATATCAGAATAACTTGTTTCATATCTTTATTAAACCACCTGCTACTCTGAAACTCTTTATTTCAGGAAATATTTACAGTTATCTACTTCAAGCGGTAACACATTATGAAAAGTTTTTTGTAACATGTTTTCCTGTTTCTGCTCAAAATAACAATTCATGTCTTTTTTTACATGCTATATTTTTGTTTCAGTTTGTCTGCATTTGTGCCATCACAGACTTCTTAAAATACTAAAATGTCCAATAGCTTATTTTGACTTTTGATAAAGCAAAGTATGCATTTCACTTATTGTGTATGCTGTATAATGCTTAATAATAAAACATTAATAAAATTAATTTGTATAGTAATCAGAGCATGGTTTCCCTCTTTGTGTCTAATCATTAATATTTTATAATAAAGATAAACTTTTTATACCCCCAGCTTTTAATGTCGGTGTTTGAAAACAGCATGAAGGAGAGAATTATAACAGAAAATGAACCATTTGATTGGGAGAAGGGAGGTACTGATGCATTATTATCAACTAGCACCTCAACCCCACCACAGCACAATACAAGGCAAACGGCTGCCATGGTTGGGTAAGCGATTTACAGCTCTGTACGTTATGCAGAAAAGAAGCTGTGTGAGCAGTGCCAATTATCATGACCTTTTATTAATTTTATGTATTAGTTACATCAATTTGAATTAGCATGGTCATGTGATAAATAGCATTCATCTACCCACATCTGTTTTACCTCATTTTTAATTTTGTGCTTTGTGTGTTCTCATGTTGGCATGGGTTTTAGATGCACAATTTGAGGAAATGCTGGTCGGTGAAATGTCTTATCTGTGTTGCCAAAGTCTGGCACTATTTCTTTGCACTTTGCAATACTTGTAGTTACATCTATAAGGTTTTTTTTTTGCTTTATAATGGTTGTTGACATGTTATGATTCAGTAGCCTATGACCCTAACTATGATGATTGCTTTTGAAAATAGATACATGGAGTAAATGGAATAAGCGCATTTACGTGGTTGTGAGCCTGATGTTGCTAGTAATGGCTCTGAAACTGTGGAAGTAATCCCGAGGAAGACAGGAATAGTTCAATCAATCAGTCTTTATTCAGACACAGATGAGTACATGGATTCCACGTTGCAATGCAGAAGAGCAAAGTTCCGCTTTTTCAGTGGCTTTTTATATTTTCTCCCTCCCCCTTCCCCTTACTTTTAAAAAAGCATAATATCGTTTACTTATGCATTTCATTTTATATTTGTGCAGAAACGGCCAACCGTTTCTGTTTTGTGTACGTTGCAGATGGGGCCCTAAAGAAGGAAAAGTCATCTTTCCTGTGTCTCTAACGGACGCATTCTAAATAAAGAAGTTGTCCTATAGGTCAGTTTACTACAACCTGTCTTATGACAGACGGCTGTATGAATAACCTGCCATTATAGCAAAACAGCTTTTAACCCTTAGTAGCTTGCAAGCAGTTAAATTTTCTTTCACAGTACCCACTACTTTTAACCAATCATTAGATGAGATAATGAATATATAAATATTTTATATGTTATATGTCCTGACATCAGTCTTTATAACCAATTTTTATTGCAAGCACAAATGATTTAGTGGCATGTATTGAAAGGAATTTTTCCATTCAGACTTACGTATGTATAACCAGGTGTCCCCAGTGGCTCTGCCCATGAAGCAGGGAAAAAGGACAAACTTTAAAAATCAATGAACAAACATGTATCGCTAGCTATTGGTGGGGAGGTACAGTGACTTGAATGGAGGCTGGAGCGTGAGTGAGGAGGACCCCCCGCCCGGTTCCCCACTCGTGACGTCACTTGGGCTGCCAGAGTTAGAAAATTAAAAATACGGGACACTCTTAAAATCTCTCTATATTACTACTATATCTATATAAATTGATACATGCCCCTTACACACCCAGACTAATATATTATATAAAAGTAGAGACATAAGCTAAAAACATAAAGCAAGGATTTTAATGGGTTAGGAAGAAAACAAAAGTAAAATCATTTGAAAATGATTTAATACAAGCTAAAAAAAATCTGTAAAAGTGAAATCATTTGAAAATATTTATTTAATACAGACAACAGAGAAATATTATTATTATTTAATACAGGCAGTTAGAAAAAAAGTGGGCCGTGGCGAGTAGTAACAACACACTTTGTTGATAGTCACTGGATGTTGCAGTGCTGATACAGAACTACACAGCAGCGCGGCTGGAGAGCAAAACGGTGAGAGTGTCGCCGTCCTCAGCCAACCAGAGCACCTGCGCAAGCTGCAAACAGGCAGCAGACACGAGTTTCCTCATTACATTTGGGTTATTTTCATCAAGTGACTCTGAGAAAAGAAAGTATAATTACTTATAAAGTTACAACTAAGTACCGTAAGACGGTAGTAAAAATATATTTTTATTATGAAATTTGAAAATGAACTAAATACGGTACATTTGGGTGTCCCTGAAAGGTCAGAACAGGACAGGGGACAAAATTATCAAATATGGGACATGTCAACAACAACAACATTTATTTATATGGCACATTTTCATACAAAAAGTAACTCAAAGTGCTTTACATAATGAAGAAAAAAAAAATAAAAGACAAAATAAGAAATTAAAATAAGACAACATTAGTTAACATAGAAAAGGAGTAAGGTCCGATGGCCAGGGTGGACAGAAAAAACAAAAACTCCAGAAAGCTGGAGAAAAAAATAAAATCTGTAGGGGTTCCAGGCCACAAGACCACCCAGTCCTCTCTGGGCATTCTACCTAACATAAATGAAATAGTCCTCTTTGTAGTTAGGGTTCTCACGGAGTCACTTGATGGTGATGGTCATACAGACTTCTGGCTTTTAATCCATCCATCATTGTTGGAACATCATGGTGCTTTGAGTAGATGGTGGTGGCGCCACCACCAAAAGGACACCGGAAAAGGAAACAGAAGAGAGAGTAGGGGTTAGTACAGATTTTAGTGAATTGGATATACAGAGTATCAGGATTTAAATTACAGTGAAGTTATGAGAACGCCATGTTAAAGTAATGTGTTTATAAGGGACATATAAGGGACATCTGGCAACCCTAGACGTCATGTTTCCCCCTCCCCTTGACACGCAGCCTCTTGAAGTCGCAAAATCAACCGGAATGTTCAAGCAAATTCTAGAAAAAAAACAGATTCAAATCTGTTAAGCAGTTTTCTCATGAAAAGTGGACAGACAGAAGTTGGATTTTATATATAAACCAGTAACGGCTTACTGCACGATAACGTGCAGTGAATCCACTTGACTTGAGCATTCCTAGTATTCATCCTCTTTCTCTGTACATTTAACATTCATTTGCTCAGTGGATGATGTGCTTGTTCCTTCCTGAGCAGCACTTCTTTATTCCACCCTAGCGGCCCGCTGCTTCTCCTCTTTTGTCGGCATCTTTTCGCGTTAAAACTGATTAAGTTAGTTTTTGTGTTGCAAGTACTTAGTACGTTTTCTTTAATTTTTCACTTAATCTGGCACTTAAGTCTTCAATCTGCCTCAAGAATGACTAGTGAAGGTCGCAGGGAATGAGAATGGCGCATGGCCGCCCTGCTGTGCGCTGCCGAGAGTTGATTCTACAATAAAATAAAAAGAGTAATAAAATCATCACCCCGAAAGCAGATAGTAGACGTCACATAGTATATGTGTACTAAATTTCAAGTCAATAGGTGAAACGGTTTGCGAGCTACAGGTGATTTAAAATCCTGGACAGACAAACGAACAGCCACGGTAGCGTATTATAGAAGAAGATATATAGAGAGATGTAAAACTACAAAATGCATACATAGAAATAATGATAGAGAATGCAAAATGGATTACCTTAAGGAAAAGAAAGCATATTATAGACTAACTTCTATTTTTAAGTAATGTGAAAGTATATTTTTATTATGATGTAATACGTCTAATCTGAAGATAGAAATAAAGTTTATACACTAGATGGTTCAAATTATTTGACAGAATGTATCACTTTAAAATCGCATACTTTAGGTTTGGGGAGCACAGTGGCGCAGTGGTAGCGCTGCTGTCTCGCAGTTAGGGACCTGTATTTGCTTCCCGGGTCCTTCCTGCATGGAGTTTGCATGTTCTCCCCATGTCTGCGTGGGTTTCCTCCGGGTACTCTGGTTTCCTCCCACAGTCCAAAGACATGCAGGTTAGGTGTATTTGCGATCCTAAATTGTCCCTAGTGTGTGCTTCGTGTGTGGGTGTGTGTGCGCCCTGCGGTGGGCTGGCGCCCTGCCCAGGGTTTGTTTCCTGCCTTGCACCCTGTGCTGGCTGGGATTGGCTCCAGCAGACCCCTGTGACCCTGTAGTTAGGATATAGTGGGTTGGATAATGGATGGATACTTTAGGTTTGGTTTTAAATATTTTATTATGTAAGTGGATTTACAAGTCTACATATTTTCCCTATGTGTGAGTTTCCTTTCATACACTAAAGCTTAACAGGTTAGGTTGATACACAACTCGAAAATGACCCAATGTCACTGAGTGTGTGTTTGTGTACATGTGAGTGTATCCTGTTATGGTCGGCATAATACAGTAGACAGTACACATCTAAGGCTGAGAGCGCGTCTGTGCAGGAAGGCCGCATGACAATGCTAGCTGCCACATTGGACTTCAGATTAAATGGAAATCTTGTTTACCTGAGTGGTGGAAATGGTGGCTGTGATTCCAGCAAGCAGTGTTTGACTCCCAGTGCCTACAACGTCTCAGTGAGGGTGTGTAGTGGCTGAGAGAGTGGTGAATTCCTCACTGCTTACATGTTGGGATACCGTTTAAAGTTGTGTCATGTCTTGGGCCTGATGCTATTATAACTGTGGGGACCACAATGTGTGCAAACTCATTTTGCAATAGGAACTATGATCTCCTTCACTTTGCTGCTAATATTTCATATGTGGATGTTCATTTTTTTCTTAGGATTGTCAATGTCACTCCTGTACCCGGAGATTTACAGAGGGAAAACACGGATGATGTCTTGCAAGATGAACACCTCAGTGACCAAGAAAATGCTCCTCCAATTCTTCCTGGAAGACAGATAGAGGGTCAGCTGCCAAATGAAGGGGAGGTGTGGGAGGACACAGATTTCAATCGTAACAAACTCAGGATCAGCATCAGCAAGGTGATATAAATAATGCATTTCGTGGCTATATTATTGTACGTTATAAAGTGATATAAGATTTTGTATTAACAAGTAATCATTGATTATTATTTACATGAAATTCTCTCCTAAAAGACTTGACATTTACTTTCTTTAAAGACCATGGTGTAAAGTATTTCAACCTTTTGTCACCCCTGAGTTTACTTGGTGAAACAAAACAGTCTAGCTTTGTAAGTTCGTTTCAACATAAATATTCTGAATTTACAAAAAGAAAACACAATTATTTAGATTTTTATTTTTAATAATTCAGGACAAATCAGAAAGTGGAGTAGGTAATGCATCATTATGTGTTTACTTGTGTTGAGAAGTAATATTGTGTTAAAAAAGCAAAAAATATTCTTTACTAATTACTTTAAGAGCCGTCTAAATTCGTGCCATATGTAATACTAGACAAAGAGCCCGTTTCGACAACGTAAGATGAAACGGGCACGAGTGGAATAGTATAATATATAATAAGTATAAACACCACAAACCTGATATAGGTGTATTGAATGAATGCGTTATTAGGTCTTGAGCTGTAGTCGAAATCGCCTTTCAGGCCTCTAGAGCTTTAATCGAAGTCGCCTTTCTCTTTGAATTTTTGCGGTCGTAAATCCGCCGCCTCCCGCGATGTTGGGGTTGGATGTCGGCCGTAGTCGCCTTTCTCTTTGAATTTTCGCGGCCGTAGTCGCCTTTCTCTTTGAATTTTCGCGGCCGTAAATCCGCCGCCTGCCGCGATGTCAGTCTCGTAAGGTTTTTCGGGCAGCTGCGCAGAAGGCGACTGCGCATTCGGCTTCGGACGGACGTGAGTGAGTGAGTAAATGAGTGAGGAGACTGGCGAATTATGTATTAAGATGTTTATTTTACTGAAGTGTAATAAAGTAAAATACTCACAATTCATTTCAGTTATTATTTTGTTTATTGGAATCAAGAAAAGCCAGAAGTTTACATATTATTCTATTAAACAAGTAATATGAATACCTGCATTTTTTCCAAAATTTACTTTAATTTTCATACTATTTGCTTCTTGGGTTCTTGTGGTAAATTCTGCATTTGGACACCTTATCTTTTTTCTTTTACAGCCACTGAGTGCTGATTTGTTTGGGGTTCGTCCAAGTATTTAGTAAAGGGAACAAATAAATTTGACTTTTTTCTGACTACAATTGTAGAAGTTATGCATCCACAGTCACAAATGATAAGTCGTTAGTTCATCTAAGTATTATCTTTATTTTACTGTGTACTGTGTATGGTAATCACCATAAAAAGATGCCACTACGAAGCAAATAAGATTATGACACAAAACAGCAAATACTATATTAAGATAAGATAGGTGATGGTAGTAGTAGGCAAAATAAAAATTGCAGATACAAATAAATATTCTCAGGACCATGTGTAAAAAAACTGTTGTGAAAAGCACCTACTGTGATATCCATGTGCCCATGAGATAAACGATACCATTTCAGGATTAGAGGGGGTGCTGTTTCCCCGTAACTGACAGAAGACACCCAACTATCACACCCCTAGCCTTGCTCAACGTCTCTCTAGATGACTTTGCCCCTTCTGGCCCTTTACACCCCCAGAAGGTGGTGTTGCATTCTAACCGAGCAGTCATCGAGGACAGAGCTCCTGTTATTGTTACTTTTGAAAGGCTGTTTTGAAGCCGAGTTATATTTGTGGTGTTAATTGTGTTTGCACTGATTAAAGTGGGTAGCCCAGCTGGTACCACAACATTTCTTCTGGCAATCCTTGGTCAGTTCACCCTGTCACAAATAAAAATATATATGTATATATTATTTTTGAAGAATTTTTTTAGAGGTTTATCTACACTCTTTTTTTAACCACAGGAATAAAATGTAATCCCCTGCATCCACTCACTATTCTTAAATTTTAGTCCCACACAGCAGACAATTAGCTTGGGTCTTGTGGAATTTCTGTAGGAATGCAAACATTAGCAGTTGTCATGCTGAAATAAGTACACCTTACTGCAGGACTGCAGGACACGGGATGATGTGTGGTTGGATGGCCAATTGTTATATAAGAAAGGTTTAATGTTAGATGTTGTAAGGGACTGCTGGCAGCTCAACCCGGCCAGGACGCCCCACAGATGGAAGAATGGGGGAAGGCAGCTTTTCTAGGGCCCTGCCTTCCCCAAGTCACTAGATGGAAGCTTTCATGGACTGCAGAGGTGCCCCGGATTCCCACAGGGCACTATGGGACGTGGAGTTTGGCAACACAGCCCTGCTGGGTACCATGGGTGCCACCAGGCGATGCTGTAGGAAAATGGTGGGAGACGAAGTTCTGACCTAGCTCGGAAGTACTTTGGGGTTTCCGTCCCGGTAATCCACTAGTACTTCCAGGTTAGGTGAGAAGTTCATCTCCCACCATTTTCCCACAGTATCCCATAGTACCCTGCGGGAATCTGGGACACTGCTGCAGTCCAGGGAAACTGCCATCTAGCGTCTTGGGGGAGGTAGTGTCCTTGAAAAGCTGCCTTCCCCCATCCTTCCATCTCAGGGGAGTCCCAGCCGGGTTGAGCTGCCGGCTGTCTCTTACAATGTGTATTTATGTATTCAATATGATATTGTTTGTTTATTCATCATCATATAGCGTAAGTACAGTCTCGTTATATGCTAACAGCCTGGCTTCTGCCTCATTCTACTCTCATCACTGTGGCTGTGCAGCATCTTGAGTAAACCTAAGTCACAGCAGTTCACTTCTCTTGCTCATTGATTTCAAAACGGATAAGTGATGTGATGTTCATATCTGTAAAAATAATAAGTACAAGCAGCTTTACTTATATAGAAATGTATGAAAGATGACTTGGTGACACTTTATGCTACAATAAATAACAACCAACAATAGCGCATGAATCTTTTTGTCACTTGAGTTGGAATCTGCTGTCTATGAAAGCAATTTCAGCCTCATGGTATTGGAAAATGGTATTAAAAACATGTTTTATGTACACGACTGGACACATAGTTACTTTTAGTTACTACTGTGGCATGCAAAAATATCCTATAAACAAAATTGTGATAAGAAACCCAAATACATCTTAATTTCTATGCTATGCATACATTTTTGTACTTGTTTATTTAACATTTACTAAATTTCAGTCATTCTCAGTGTGGCTTTATTGACTTACTGTATTTTGGGCATTGTTTGGATTGACATTGAGAAGCTTTGGTTCTACTTAAAATCTGTTTAAGCAAGTGCATATTATCTTAATATCAAGCAGATTACATGTAATTATTCACTCGTTTAACATGGGCATATTTGTTTTTGTCCTATTCTTGAACACAATTCTTTTATTACTTTAGACACCATGTCAATTAGAAGAAGAGCCCAACAGAGGTGTCTGTCCAGTTTCACCTGTCAAAGTTCCTCCAGAATCCCCTAGTATTCAAGTCCGGTCTCTCCGTTACAGAAGAGTCAACAGTCCAGAATCAGAGAGGTTGTCGGCGGCAGAAGGAAGGGTGGAGGTACTTGACAAAAGGTCAGACAATTACTCTAATACATAGTAAGGGTTTAAATTTACATCCATCTTCCTAACCTGCTTATCCGTGTTTTGATATGTTTATTAAAATATTTGATAGTAGACTTGCTTGAAGACTAAACTACCAATATAAGTAGTTTTGCTTTTATTATTAATGACAGAAACTATACAATAAATAATGCAGATTTAACCGAAGTTTATATTTCTTATATGCAGTAGCTGAATGTAAAAGATTACACATTGCAGGTCAAATTTGAAGTTTGAAGAGGGTACCCCTTTCTCTGCAGGAGGAAACGTTAAGCTGGATATATTTCCGTACTTTTAAGTGCAAACTTGCAGATAAATGTTAAAAACATTAATTGAAGCACATGCACAAGTCCGGATCCTCTTCCACTTAACTCATTGGTTATGTTTTTTCTTTTTTTAAGATCTTAAAATGTGCCTGTCAACGCATCTTTATTTTTGTATTGTTTTATATGATACATACTCTACTGCAGTGTTTCCCAACCATGGTCCTGTGGCCTCCCTGTGGCTGCAGGTTTTTGTTCCTACCAGATTCACAATCAGTGACAACACCTGATAGTGCTGATCTTATTTAATTAGCTGGTGTTATTTTTCTTTTATTCTACATTCAGAAAAGTACAGCAGCATGATTTTTACATTTATAAGACATTTAGAAAAATGTCTGCTTTTGCTATTGATTTAAATGCTTAAATTAACTTAACTCTCTTTTGTTGATTTCATTATATTTTGCCCTTTCCCTGTGCAGTTTTTGCCCTTCATTGTATCTTATTGGTGACAATTAAAAATGAGCAGAGCAGACACGCTGGCAAATGACACTGAATAATCAAAGGCTGCAACTACTTTAGCGTTAGACCCATCCATCCATTATCCAACCCGCTATATCCTAACTACAGGGTCACGGGGCTCTGCTGGTGCCAATCCCAGCCAACACAGGGCGCAAGGCAGGGAACAAATTCCGGTCAGGGTGCCAGCCCACCGCAGGCGTTAGACCCATCCATCCATCCATCCATTTTCCAACCCGCTGATTCCGAACACAGGGTCACGGGGGTCTGCTGGAGCCAATCCCAGCAAACACAGGGCACAAGGCAGGAACCAATCCCGGGCAGGGTGCCAACCCACCGCAGGCATTAGACCCAGTAATTAGTAAATAATGGATTAATTAAACAATTAGAACACCTAGAAAAGTAGAATGAAAATCAAGTTGAAAATATTGTTAAAAAGAAAAAATTACATTATTCCCATATAACTGCTTGGCAGGCCTACATTTTAATATATACATATTTTTTTTTTACGAAACTTGGTTTTCTAATTTCTATATTGTTCTTGGGAAATAACACATCACTTAATTAGCCCAGGAGTGTAATTAAACACAGAAGCTGGTTGGAACGAAAACCTGCAGCCACAGTGTGCCCCCAGGACCGACATTGGGGAACACTGCACTACTGTATTATACATTTTCATAAAATTGATACATTTTTCCATATCAAGAGCACTCTGAGATGAAGAGGTAAGAGACACAGGGAACGAAAACTGTCATTTGTACTTGTAACATATTGCTTTTAGCCTGCTTCCTTGAATTTATAGATCAATTTAATATGAATTGCATTTAAAATATCTAAATTGATTTGACAAAATCAAAATTGCAGCTTACTTCTAATAGCATTTGTATCATGTGTTTTTTGTTGTAGGTCTAGGATGGATGTAATGGGTTCACCTTCCAGACAGGTGTACTCTTCCCAGCTTGCACAGATGTTGTCCGTTGATACTGGGCAGGGAGATCGACAAGTCAGTGGGAGGATAGAAGTTTCTGCCTCAGTGGAACATGAGGCACTCAGCAATGCTTTTAAATCAGTTCCTCTGGCTGAGGAAGAAGACTTTGATAGTAAGGAGTGGGTGATCATTGACAAAGAAACAGAACTTAAAGATTTTCAGCCAGGTGCAGAACCAAGCACTTCTGGGACAACTGATGATGAACCAGAAGAGCTTCGCCCAATTGAGGAAATTGAGGAGAGAAGACGAATAGGTGCAGCAGAAGCTGTGGTACGACCGAAAACGCAAGAAGGGAGGTCAAGAGGCATGCTTACTGTGGCTGAAGAAGACGTTTCTCATAAAAGTGGAGGCCGTGGTCACTCTACATCAGAAAGCAAACAGGAAATGTTGATGCAAAGCCCAGCACAGTCCCCATGCCACTCATTACCTTCTACTCGGCCAAAAAGGAGGGAATCTGAGCCTTCAGGTCCACATAGACAGGTAAGATGTCTGGTTAAACATGAGGTGTAGTTAATCTTCATGCATATAATGTTAGGAGTTGTTATGTTAAAACATTTTCCTAAATCCTTCTAAATGTTTTTTTATTCAGAATTATTCCTGTGTTTCAGACCTGCTATTCATTTGAGGTACTATGAGGGTAACACACAAGTACACGGATATCTTACGACTCATGTTTAGATTCGCTGTATTGCCCTTTCCAGTGATATCATTCCTGGTAATTTATTATTTCACAATATGTTAAAGTTGTTAAGCAAGTTCCCCAAAATCACTGGATTCTAAACTGCACTAGTAATATTGTTGAGTTAGTGCTTTTAATAATTGGTGGAAAAACATCACCTGCACAGAACACAATCAGGGATTATTTCCAAAGGATTCTCAACTGAGGTCACTCAAAAGTAAGTTCAAAAAGAGTAGTTCCATAGTTGATTATATGGCGCTAAATCTAAATCTAGTTGGTATATCTCAGTTTTTGCATGCAGCTCCAGTTCTTTCTTCAAGTCTTTCTTGCACATAAATCCTACACCTTATTTCACTGAAATCACTATACTGGTCTGAGATCAGAACATTGTATTATGTCAGTGGTGGACATTGAAAAACATCATCTTTCTTAAAGTAAAGCTGTCTTGTGAAGATAGAAATTTTGTTCCCACATGTTATTTTGAATCCTGACCACATCAAAATAGACAATATTAAGAAAAAAGGAAAATAATTAAATTATTAGTCAGTTAGTTTGATTTATTTATTTATTTTTATACTTCGAGACAATATATCAGATCCGTGTTGTGGTCAGTTATAACAGGGCCTCACTGTAGGTAACACAGGTTTGTTTCCTCTTATCTTCTGGTGTGAGATCTTTGAATGATATATTAGCCTTTAAATAAAGAAAAGGTTGGACATTGAGCTACTCCAAGGGCATTTTTTTCTCCCACTCTTGGTATGTACTTTCCTTGACAGAAAATCAAGACACAGTTGTACAATGGAAAGCACTTTGTTTGCATTTGTGTGCAACAGTAGTGCAAATTTTCTTTAAGGAATGTACCTTTCTTCTTAGGTGTTTGTAATTGAAAGTGTGAGAGTAGCCATAGGATTGGTGCTTCATGCCCATCGCTCCAGGCATTTCCACACCTTGATTTACCATTTTAAGGCTGATTGGTGTCCTTTTGCATTAAAACAACACCGTTGTTGGGTGTTTGCTTGGGATGCTGTCTAGAGAGGGGACTCTATAAGGTGATAGAACACTAAGTCATTAGTCCAACGCCTAGTGTCAAGCCCAGAGCGTACTGAAGAGATAACCTGCCTAAAAATATGTTTGATGTCATCACAAAACAAGAATCTGTTTGTCTGTTTGACATTTATTATCAGAGCTATCAGGTAATTCTTGGAAATGGAAAATAACAGATACTAAAGGAATTTTGACCTAGTTTTTTTTTTTGCTTTCATTCATCAACATTTGTCTGTGTATTATTTGAGATTTCAGTTTTTATTTGTTTTCATGGCACAACAACTGTACCTAAATACTGCATATATTTCAAGTTACAGGTTATGTTCAAAATGAAGGTATGCTTATTCTAATTATATCTTAAAAAGTACAACAAAATAGAGATGCTGTAATTAAGTTTTTAATAACATAAATAACATGCTATTTTAGCTCATCATATAAAATTATTTTTTTGTAGTTTTGCATCCTCTGACTTAAAGTATTTTACAAAAAAAATATGAAGCATGGCTTATGTTAAATTAAGAGAAGCGTAGCAGGAACCACTTTACAAACTGAATTGCACTATGCAGTGTGCTACAATACTATCCACTTTTTGAGTGTTTATTTGTAGTTATCCACTTTAAGCATTTTTTCCTAATTGAATAATTGAATCACCGCTTTGTGGGGCCTCTGTATACTGTATGTATCACACACTGGTACACTGTAGTTTCCTGACGTGTTAGTGAGAAAGTCTCAGTTTTCAGTTAATGTGCAAATAACTACATTATTTGCAGGTTTAATAACAAGTGCGGAATAACTTTAAAATGGCCTTTTTATTTTTTTCTCTACCAAAATTTAATTTAAAATATTGGTACTGTGTTTATTGGTTTAGGCCAGGGGTAGCGAACTCCAGGCCTCGAGTGCTGCAGTGGCTACAGGTTTTCATTCTTACCATCCTCTTAATTAGTGATCAGTTTTGGTGCTGATTACTTCTTTTAATTAACTTGACTCTGGCCCCATAGTTGTTTCTTTTTCTTTAATTAGCAGCCAAACAATAATGAGACACAAAATAAGCCACTGCATGACCAGCTCCCCGTGCCCATTACACAATATCTGAAATTAAAGAGAGGTGATGGTCTTGGTAAGCTTGATCTCTCAGGTCACCGAAACATTTTGACGGTGCTCTTCGAAAGAACAGAAAAACAACAGTTTTCAAAATGTGTGCTGTGGCAGAATGAGAGCAGCAACAAGCCATGGAATTAAATAATGAGTTTAATTAACAGCAAGAATTGGCTTCTCATTAAGAAAGTGGTTAGAGTGGAATTGGTTGGAGATTGAAGCCCCAGTTTATCTGGTTAGCTCAGGGGTAGGCAATGTCGGTCCTGGTGAGCCGCAGTGGCTACAGGTTTTCATTCCAACCCAATTGCTTAATTAGAAACCAATCATTGCCAATCTCAGACCTTGTTTAATTTTATGGCTTGTTAGTCTGTGCAATGTAAGGCTCTTATATCGTAGATTTTTTTCCTTTCCAAGGATATCATCCAAATGATTTGAAGCCTAAAACTGATCATTTTCAGTCTGTCACATTTTTCTATTAAGTGTTTTATTAAATCAAACCGTGCATGATGAACACACACAGATGTAATTGGAAAAAAGCTAACTGGAGAACTGCTGGCTGCTTTGTTTTTTACATCTTATTGCTAATAAAGAGCAATTAAAACACTGAATGCAGACTTGGTGTCATAATAGTGTCCTGTAGTAATTTATCTGTGCGGTCCTGTACAGTATGTTACAGCTGTTCAGATTTTCTCTGGGCTTTAGACTTGTGTGCTAACAAAGGAGATGTATCAAAAGTTAGCTAACACAATTTTTATACTGTCCAGTAAAGATTTAAATTTTCTTGATGTGAATTTTTATAATTCATTGTGTGAAGTTCTTATTTATACATGTAAATAAATTAACATAAGCTTAATAACTTCTATGCTTGAACACCACACATTAAAACACGGGTGGGCAAAGTCATTCCTAGAGGGCTGCAGTGGTTGCAGGTTTTTGTTCCAACCCAGTTGCTTAATTAGAAAACAATTGTTGCCAATAATTAAATTTCATGGCTTTTTAATTCTGTTATGTCAAGTAATTTTCCTTTGTAAGGTGTGGGATATGGCCGGCCATTCATCCTGGCCAATACCCCCAGGCCGCTAGATGGAGCCCTCCTTGCAACATGGAGATGTCCCCGAATTCCAGCAGGGCATCATGGACTATGGAGTTTTAATACACAGCCCTGCTGGATAGCGTCGTGGCCGCCAGGGGACGCTGCAGGGAGACACAGACAAGTTTATTTTCCATATAGCCTGGAAGTAAATTCTAGTCACATGGTTGAAAGAAATAAAGTGCTTCTGGGCTGATGAAGAAAAGAAGTTTTTACCTGACCCGGAGGTGATAGAAAGTTACATTGACTGAGGGACAGAAACACTTCCGGGTAACAGACTATAAAGGACTCTGGGAAATCCCAGATGGATGAGCTGAGCTGGGAGGAAGGGTGGCTAAGTGTCTGTGAGTGGAGGATTATTGATTATTGTTTATTAGAGTAGTGTGGAGTAGTGGTGCTTTGTGCACATTTATTATTATAATAAACCATTATTTGGACTTTTATCTGGTGTCTGACGTCTGGTCTGAGGGTTCAAGGGGTCGACAGTGCCTCTATTTGTCACAAAGGATATAATCTAAATGATTTGAAGGCTAAAATGGAGGAGTAATTCTCAGTCCTTCACTTTTTTCTCTTCACTTTCCTTCCACGTATTTAATTAAACCCAATAGTGCACGATAAATACACACAGGTGTAAATGGAAACAAGCTAAACGGAGAACTGCTGGTTTCTTTTGTCATTTGCATCTTATTGCTAATAAGGAGCAATTAAAAAATGAGAATACGGCTGTTTAAGACTATAATAAGCAATAAGGGATCAAAATCTTAACGAGCAAGATAACTAAAATGAAGCAGAAGTGTTACTTGAGCAGTAAGTGCTTCTTATTAAGCAATTGGGTTGGAACAAAAACCTGCAGCAACTGTGGCCCTCCAGGAAAGACTTTGCTCACCCCTGGATTAAAATACAGTATATCCCAGCATTGCATGTACTTTTTTTTTAATCACTTCTGTGTGTTCTCTCTCAATAAAAATGTCAGTCTGATTCCCAAGAATTTGTCAGACAATGTCATTCTATCTTCTATTATTTCACTTCTCTGTTATCTGCCAAATTTTGAAATCTGTCCAGGTTTGTATTGGTAAGGTGGTCCATGTTAGGATAATCTTTGTTCTGATCTTTCTTCTCATGTTGCCAGCATATGCCAAATGCTAAATGCAGTACACTTGTAGGTTTTAAAAAATGTTTGCATCACTAATTATTTAGCATTCCCTTCATACAATTGAAAAATGAACACTCCACAGACAGGTTTTGGAGGTTTACTTGTTTAAGATTTAAAATACTACGGCTAATGCCTGATGTTTGTGGTATTGCAAATGTACCGTTTCATCACCACCACAGTGCCCAACAGGAGCTGTGCATTGTGAAATCACCTGTCTGGTTAGAATTGTTAACAGCTGTCATAATGTAGTTACATGTTTCATTTATCTTCATCTAGTTTATCTTGTTTATATTCATATACATTTAATCTTGTACTTTACATCATTTTTTCATCTCCTCTATCTTGTTGTACCTCAATTGGCATATCTTTTCATTCTTATCAATTTATTTATGTTATCCATACCTTGTGCACAATTTAGCATGACCACACATGTGCTGGTACATATCATATTGGGATGCTTTCCTCTTTAAAAAGAATGGTTCCTGATAGATTTATGCTACTGTATATATATACAGTATAGACCTGTGGTGCATTGATTAGGGCTGTTGCTTTATAGATGCAGAATCCAAGGCATAAACCTGGTCATACACACACGTCTGGGTAGGTTTTCTTCTGGATATTTCAAGTTTCTTCCTACATCCATCAGAAATGCATGATAGATTAATTAGCATCAATAAATTAGCCCAGTACATGTGTGGGTGTCTTACCGTAGACTGACACCTTGTCAAGGTTTCATTCCGGCTTTGCACCTAGTGCCGCTGGGATGGTCTATGATTTACAGATTTCCTATAATTAAAGCAGTTTCAAAAATAGATGGATTTTTGTAAATGTTAATCCATAGCAGTTTCTGAGATTTGAAAATGTTCCAGGCTGTAATATAAGACACCAGTAACGGCGGACTGCACGATAACGTGCAGTGAATACACTTGACTTATAGTTTTCATCCTCTTTCTCTGTATATTTATCATTCGTTTGTTCAGAGGTTGATGCACTTGCTGCTTCTTGAGCAGCTCTTCTTTTCTCCACTCTAGCAGGTCGCTTCTTCTTTTCTTCCGTCGGCATCTTTTTGTGTTGCAATTACTTAGTACGTTTTTCTTAATTTTTCACTTAAGCTGGCACTTAAGCCTTCAATCTGCCTCAAAAAATGATTTAAGCTATGAAGAGGTAGGGGAAGTGACAGCGAAGGTGGTAGGGATGAGAACGGCCACCCTGCTGCGCTCTGCAGAGAGTTGATTCTACAATAAAATAAAAATAAAAAAAGTAATAAAAATCATCACCCTGAAAGCGGACACCAGAGGTCACGTAGTATATGTGTACCAAATCTCAGGTCAAAAAAGTCAAACGGTTTGACAGCTCCAGGTGATTTAAAATCCTGGACAGACAAATGAACAGCCATGGTAGCATATTAAGTAAGAAGATTTTTGTGTACAAATAATGAAAAAGACAGAATGTGTGTGGGGTTTTCGCTCGGTGCTCCTAATGACACAGTTAACTGGCAATTCTAAGCCAACCCTGCGTGAATGTGATTATGGGTATATGCGTGATTATGTCCTGTAATGTGCTGATGCCTTATTCAGGTTTAGTTCCTGCCTTTTGCTGATTTCACTCTAACACTTTTACCATCTTGAACTGAATAAGCAGCTTATAAAATGGCTAATTCAAACATGAAATGGATAACTTGACAAACATGAAATTATTTACTCTTTATATATGTGTTAACTGTGAATTTCCCCTTGGGATTAATAAAGTATCTATCTATCTATCTATCTATCTATCTATCTATCTATCTATCTATCTATCTATCTATCTATCTATCTATCTATCTATCTATCTATCTATCTATCTATCTATCTATCTATCTATCTATCTATCTATCTATCTATCTATCTATCTATCACCATGTAATTACGGTATCTCATTTAGTCTCTTAATTTGTGGTATATTTCATGGAGAGGTCAGTTTACAAGTACATAACAGTAGTCAAAGCTGTATATTCATTTTACACAATCAGATCACTAGCATTTTAAATGGCTTACTTAGGCTTATACTTATGGGAATGAATTGGAACCTTTTAATTTTAAGTGCATATCTTAAAACATTATATAACTATGGCTGGATATAAAACAGCAGGTAAGTAAACTTGAAAGAAATAAAAAATAAAGTTTCTGTTTGAAGAACTGTATTAACCTAGAAATCAGTTTTCCCAGGGAACCTGGTTAATATCAGCAAACAGCAACTGAATCTATAATGCCCTGAAAATTTACATTCTGGGTCTTGCATGATTATCTCAGAGCGGCACAAGGTAATACTAGATCTTTCAAAACAGTGAGCCTTAATTATAGCAAGTCTTTAAAGAGTACAAAAGTGCCCAAAGCAATAATGCTTCTTTTTTAAAACATATATTTTTATACAGAGGTCTTTCTAAAGAATTTATACACACGCACACCACCAAACACAAAAATATCAACCATTGTAGGAATTCAGTCAAACACATAAGGTATACAATATGGTGACATTGCAGAAGAGGGAAGAGGTAACAAATTCAGAAAAACTCACATTCCGGAAAAAAATAAACCTCTGGAGAGCCACCGTGCTACCCTAAATTTCAAGTCCTACAACCCAAATAAACTTTCCACATCACTCCCACACATTATAACCATATATAGTTATACAATGATCATAATTTCATCCATCTGTTGTTTAGTCTTGTTTCAAAACTTCTTTAGCCAAAGGTTAAAAAGACACTTAAGAGGCAGAGAAATAAATGAGGAAAAATGTCAACGCTGGTAAATGAAATAGCTTTCTTTATAATTAACCCACTTTTTTAATTAGAGGGTCATCAGAACAAGGCACAATTCAGGAACAAATTGTGGGTGGGACACCAGAGTCAAAAAAGGTACAATTCCAGTCACTCATACGGAGTCCGTTTACAGATGCCAAGTAACCTGAACTTTAAAGTACACAAAACGGAAATATAGGAGAAATGTAGAGTATGCCGAGAAAGCGCATGTAGACAATCAGAGAGCATGCATACCCCACAGAGCTAGTGAATATAGCGATTTAAACAGTACTACCGCCATGTAGTTAGAATATTATTATTAAATTAGACTGGACTGCCAATACTGGATGATAAATTAGACTGGACTGCCAATACTGACGCTCTGTGTAAGAAAGGACAGAGCCGGTTATACTTCCTTAGAAGGCTGGCGTCCTTCAACATCTGCAATAAGATACTGCAGATGTTCTATCAGACGGTTGTGGCGAGCATCCTCTTCTACGCGGTGGTGTGCTGGGGATGCAGCATTAAGAAGAAAGACGCCTCACGCCTGGACAAACTGGTGAGGAAGGCAAGCTCTATTGTTGGCATGGAGCTGGACAGTTTGACATCTGTGGCAGAGCGACGGGCACTCAGCAGGCTCCTATCAATTATGGAAAATCCACTGCATCCACTAAACAGTGTCATCTCTAGACAGAAGAGCAGCTTCAGGGACAGACTGCTGTCACCGTCCTGCTCCACTGACAGACTTAGAAGATCGCTCCTCCCCCAAACTATGCGACTCTTCAATTCTACCCAGGGCGGGTAAACGTTAACATTATATAAAGTTATTGTCTGTTTTTACCTGCATTATTATCAATCTTTAATTTAATATTGTTTTTTGTATCAGTAAGGTGCTGCTGGAGTATGTGAATTTCCCCTTGGGATTAATAAAGTATCTATCTATCTATCTATCTATCTATCTATCTATCTATCTATCTATCTATCTATCTATCTATCTATCTATCTATCTATCTATCTATCTATCTATCTATCTATCTATCTATCTATAATAATGGTTCAGGCAAATACAAAATGTGACAATACATCACACATGACCGTAACAACAGACCCTTCATCTACTTTAAATTCCCAGCTCATCTGGGCACTCCTGACATCTGCTGATGAAGTACAGGATTTTTGTTACAAAAAAAATGCTACCCACAGGAAGTTGTTTGTTTTTTCAATATAAAGAGGCTTGACGGTCCAATTTAAGAACCCTAACTGATTCAAAGAACCGTCAGAGTCTACCTTATAAATGGCTAGATTAACATCACTGACTAGGTAGTCTCGCAGGGCCAGATATGATTCGCAACCGAAAATACACATCTGGGGACAGCGTGTTAAAGTGTAGAGAACTGCGACAAAAGCCTGTGCTACAAAAGCTACATGGACAGAGCTTCTTCCTAAAACTCCAGCCCTAAATTTCTTGAGTCTGTGCATTTTAAACCACCACTAGGGTTTCAGGGAGGAGGGAGCAAAATATACTGAACAAAACTGGTAGAAAATACATCCATTCAGGAGCTCAGTAGCAGAAGGTAACTAAGGCATAATAATTAATTAACACGTTATAATGAGCACTGCAACGGTGGAGACAGACACACATTTAGACCACTACAGCTACTGGCCTCCACATGTTTGCCTCTGCCTGCTATGATATTTTTCTGTCATTTTAACTATTGCATCACTATATGACTTAACAACAGCAAACAGAGTTTAGATAAACATTGTGGTCTATGGATATACAGCATGTTAAAACACTGGCTATTTTGTCATGGCATGTTTGCATTCCAGTTAGGCAATAATGTTAAATTTCTTTAGTTATTCATTTAGACGTGCAGTCAGAAAGTGGATGTTGTGTAGCCTCGTCTGTGCATCTGTTGGTGTTGTTTTGCAGATTTGGGTGTTTTGAGCACTGAAATCTGCATCTCCTGCGGCTCTTCATTATCAACTCTCTTAGCAGCAGTCCTTTTGATGGAGTGTGACACACCGTTTACTTCAAATGCATATTTTGCAGTTCATATTTTCATAAATATATTTGCCAATTCTTTTAGGCGTATTGACATAACACTAAATAACAGTGAGCACACACAGCACCTGCGACAACATATAGGTTATGTTTACATTCATCCATTGATGCTGTTGAATGCCAATGTATAATCTGATGCTACAGAAAGGGTTTTCCCTTGCATCAGGTTATGTTTATTTTTTAGATGTGTACTGTGCTGTCTGCACACGCAACGTGCATTGATATATCTGAGAGGGTTTTTTGACTGTAGGTGGTTCATTGTAAACAGAAGCTTGCTGTCTGTTTGACCTGGTTAACAAAAGCACCTCTGATCTTTTTCCCATGTACAGTATAAAACACCCTTCTTCATCTCCTAGACTACTACCTTTCTCATGACTTTACAGGGTAGTTAGGTTGTGCTTTGCAACACTCTGCTTTTAAATACACTGCAAACCCTAGTACAGTACACACCACATTTTAAAACAGCAACTACTTTAAAAGCTACTAGATATAAACTGTATGGCAATTTAAGGAATAATAAAGATAATAATAGTAAAGCTTATATTATACGTTTTGCCACAAGTGCAGCCTATACCAAGAATTTACTGGTAAATTTTTATGTTGAGAAGAGAATATATGAACAAAAGAGTCTGCAATCTAAGGAAAGTTTACTCATGTAAACCTCATATACTTTTCAGTAATTTCACAAGTCATATGTGTTAAGAAAATTGGAAAAGTCCCTGACAAAATCTCATGATGTTGTTCAAAGCACATATCAATATTCAAGTGAGTAAAGCCATTCAAAAAAAAAGACAAAAGCAATCATGTTATGGAAAAACATTTGTTTTCTATCTATTTATAATTTGTTAGGAAACTGTATAAAACACAGGGTAGAGGCTCATTTTATACACTGTTGAATTAACATACACTGTCAATCAATGCATTCATTTACTCAGGTTGGTTCATTGGTCTACACTCAAGTGAATTTTGAAAATATAAATCTATTTTATTACACTCTTATTACATTCTTATTACATTTTAAGTTTACAATTAAGTAATGAAAACAATTTAAGTAAAATTAATATCCAACCAGGTGGCACGGTGGCGCAGTGTTAGTGCTGCTGCCTCGCAGTTAGGAGACCCAGGTTCGCTTCCCGGGTTCTCCCTGCGTGGAGTTTGCATGTTCTCCCCGTGTCTGCATGGGTTTCTTCCCACAGTCCAAAGACATGCAGGTTAGGTGCATTGGCGATTCTAACTTGGCCCTAGTGTGTGCTTGGTGTGTGGGTGTGTTTGTGTGTGTCCTGTGGTGGGTTGGCACCGTGCCCGGGATTGGTTCCTGCCTTGTGCCCTGTGTTGGCTGGGATTGGCTCCAGCAGACCCCCGTGACACTGTGTTCGGATTCAGCGGGTTGGAAAATGGATGGATGGATGGAATATCCAACCACCAGATATAGTACATGCTGCAGAAAATTAATAAAATTGTTTGGTTTAAAGCTATAATTGAAACAAGTTTGCTGAAAGAAATTATTAATTTAAACCTGAGCAGTCTTGACAAAAGAGTAAAGGATAAACGTGAAAGAAGACAATCCTGTTCCTGCATGGTTATCAAGATTTATTATTTTCCATTTTGTAATTTGCCAATAGCTGTGTAGCTGATGTAACTATGAATAATGTGGCATGTTTCCTAAGATATAAAGATACTCATCAGTGTGTATGGTAGAGAAAACCTTTGTTACCACCAGACAAAGTAGTGCTCTTGTGTGTAACTTTTGTTATAAGATTTAATACATTGCCTTTTCTGTGGCCTTTGCAAAGTCTTAAATGCTATTTACTAATCCTGCAGGGCCGGATATCCCTTTGTGGTTTTTAACACCCCTCTCCCCAACACGTTTATGGTGGATGGCCATACTCAAACCAAGTTTATTTGCTAAATCCTTTATGTAATTTAATTGTGATCAGTTTTCATTATTAAACCATTTTGACATTGAATATTAACATGTGGAAATTACGAAGAGATATAGTCATATAAAAAAGTATGGGAACCCCTCTCAGCCTGCATAATAATTTACTCTACTTTCAACAAAAAAGATAACAGTGGTATGTCTTTCATTTCCTAGGAACATCTAAGTACTGCGGTGTTTTCCGAACAAAGATTTTTAGTGAAGCAGTATTTAGTTGTATGAAATTAAATAAAATATGAAAAACTGGCTGTGCAAAAATTTGAGTCCCCTTGTAATTTTGCTGATATGAATGCCTGTCACTGCTCAGTCCTGATTACTTGCAACACCAAATTGGTTGGATTAACATGTTAAGCCTTGAACTTCATAGATAGGTGTGTCCAATCATGAGATGTAAAGGTATTTAAGGTGGTCAATTACAAGTTGTGCTTCCTTCTCTTTGACTTTCCTCTGAAGAGTGACAGCATGAGATCCTCAAAGCAACTCTCCAAAGATCTGAAAACAAAGATTGTTCAGTCTCCTGGTTTAGGGGAAGGCTACAAAAAGCTATCTCAGAGGTTTATACTGTCAGTTTCAATTGTAAGGAATGGAATCAGGAAATGGAAGGTCACAGTTGCTGTTAAAACACAGGAGCGGCATATGTGCAGGATTGTGATAATGGTTACAGACAACCCACAGATCACCTCCAAAGACCTGCAAGAACATCTTGCTGCAGAAGGTGTATCTGTACATCGTTCTACAATTCAGCGAAATTTGCACAAAGAACATCTGTATGGCAGGGTGATGAGAAAGAAGCCCTTTCTGCACTCACGCCACAAACAGAGTCGCTTGTTGTATGCAAGCCAGATTAATTTTGGAACAAAGTGCTTTGGACTGATGAGACAAAAATTGAGTTATTTGGTCATAACAAAAAGCGCTTTGCATGTTGGAAGAAGAACTACGCATTCCAAGAAAAACACCTGCTACCTACTGTCAAATTTGGTGGAGGTTCCATCATGCTGTGGGGCTGTGTGGCTAGTTCAGGGACTGGAGCCCTTGTTAAAGTCAAGGGTCAGATGAATTCAACCCAATATCAACAAATTCTTCAGGATAATGTTCAAGCATCAGTCACAAAGTTGAAGTTACGCAGGGGTTGGATATTCCAACAAGACAATGACCCAAAACACAGTTCGAAATCTACAAAGGCATTCATGCAGAGGAAGAAGTACAATGTTCTGGAATGGCCGTCACAGTCCCCTGACTTGAATATCATCAAAAATCTATGGGATGATTTAAAGCAGGCTGTCCATGCTCAGCAGCCATCAAATTTAACTGAACTGGAGAGATTTTGTATGGAAGAATGGTCAGAAATACCTCCATCCAGAATCCAGACACTCATCAGAGGCTATAGGAGGACAGCGTCTAGAGGCTGTTAGATTTACAAAAGGAGGCTCAACTAAGTATTGATGTCATATCTCTGTTGGGGTACCCAAATTTATGCACCTGTCTAATTTTGTTATGATGCATATTGCATATTTTCTGTTAATCCAATAAACTTAATGTCACTGCTGAAATACTACTGTTTCTATAAGGTACGTTATATATTAAAAGGAAGTTGTTACTTTGAAAGCTCAGCCAATGATAAACAAAAATCCAAAGAATTAGGAGGGGTTCCCAAACGTTTTCATATGACTGTATGTTTTATGAGTCTTTTTTTTATAGTAGGCTAGGCTTTGTGCAGAGGTACAGTAAATCTGTCTCTTCTGAAGACTGTTTACTTTAAAGATGAAACTGCAAAGGTGAAGTTTCAGTTTATAAACTTTAACATTAAGTATAGTAATATTCATGTACTCAATTCTAGCATTTATTTAATGTTGCCAATGTAAGATACTTTTTTTTTTTTGCTGTTCACAGACTGTGTCCCTCTTTTCTTGAGAATGGCTTGTCACATACTGTCTCACATTATTTTAGAGAGAAGAAGACTGTATGTCTCAGTAGTTTTTTTCTAGTGGTACAAGTCTTTGTGGAACAGCACAATCTTATATTGAGGTCACTGGTATTTTGTTTGTTTTTTTTTTTAGATCATCACGTTTACATGTGTAGTGCCTGCTGTAATTTCAAAACAGTCCATTGTTTGAGAAGCAAACACACTAATACACTTTTTTATTGATCTTTGCATGCTCTTCTGGCTACGAACTATTCTCAATCTGTCTTAATGCTTGTGACATAAATTTATGCACATCCTCTGGATTTGATTTGTCACGTCTCTTTGGTATCTTTGTCAAAACCAACTCTGATTTAGTTATTTATCTTTGGCAATGTGAGGGTGGTGATGGGATAGACTTAGAATATGACACAAAAATAGGAGTCTTTAATGGTACTTTTTTCTTTTGGGTGCCATTCATGATGAATTATGTGGCACAGAACCTTACACCAGAAAAATAATAGATGCATTTAAATAGTATGTTGCATGAATCAAACGTACCTGTTTCCCATTATAAAATTGGTTAGAATAAAATCCAGGGCCCACTATGGCCCTCCAGGACCAGGAGTGCCCGCCTCTGGCATAAATAATCCACCATGTTTATTGTTTATTTGTACCTTACCTGATGTTGTGCACTTGAAACTTCATGGTAAGCTACTTTAATGTTGTGATAACAGCAAAAGCTAATCATCACTATGCTCACTTGCTCTGCTTTTTATCTGCTTATTCTCTGCTACTTTTTTTTTTTGGCTATATTAATTACTAGCCATCCCCACGTGGCTCCGTCCGCATAGTAGTGAAACAGGACAAACTTTAAAAATCAATAAACAAACGGGTATAACTAGCTAAGTGTGAGTGAGGAGGGCCCTGCCCAGCTCCCCACTCCTGAAGTCACGCTTCCCCCTCCCCTCGAACTGTAGCCACTCTCTCGGCTTTGCGCAAATAAATCGGTGCCTCAAGGGAACTATAATACCTAACGCGATGAGAGAAGTCGCAAATTAAAACGGAATGTTCAAGCAAATTATAGAAAAAACCCAATCTATATCCATTTAGTAGCTCTCTTGTGAAAAGCGGACAGACAGACAAACGTTGGATTATATATATATTTATATTTATATATATATATATATATATATATATATATATATATATATATATATATATATATAAATATAAAATATATATATATATATATATATATATATATATATATATATATATACACACAGATAAGAAATTACAGCATAGTGGTACAGTGGTTAGTGTTGCTGCCTCAGAAATGCAGCATTCTGGGTTCAGATCCTTTACTTATTATTTTGGGTGTGGAGTTTTCACTGTCTCTCTGTTTTTCTTGAGCATCTAGAAACGTGGAGGTTAAGTTATTTGATCATTCCAAACTGACCCTGTGAAAGTGCGAGTGTGAGTGGGAGTGGGCTCTGTAGTGGACAAGGCTGGTTCCTGTCTTGCGTCTAATGCTGCTGGAATAGGTTTCAGCCTTCCAAGACCCTGTATTGTATTAAATCAGTTGAAAACTTCATGGTAAATCAGTGTATTTCTGTTAATAAGGCTTAATAAATTATTTTTATTTTGAAAACTGTTTTAAAAATAAATGAGGAATGGCACGTATATTTAATGAATTGCTACACTTCCATTTAAAAATTTTTTTAATATCATTTTTTGTTTTTTTACTACTGCAAAATGTCCAGTTGCAATTTTCCTCTCCCACTTTTCCTTTTTAAATTTTAACTCAATAAAGGTATGTGAATCTTTTAGCAAGCTGCATAATTAATTTTCCCTCTAATGTGATATTGCCTTCTCTTCCCTGCTAAACAGTCCATTTTAATGTTTTGGCTGTTTTCACAACCAATGTGTAGTTTTTCTGAATTTTTTTTGTGCTCCTAAAATATATTGCATCACCTTCTAAACAAAACATAACACATTTATTAGCACTCCTGTATAAGTGGTGAACCTTCTGAGTGAGTTACTTCATACCAAATCGATTATCATTTGAGGTGTTTCAACTCAAACCAAGAACCACATCACCTTAAATGAAATGATATGAGTGACTGTGGATGTGTATATGAGTATGCCCTTTGTGTAGACATGGATATGAATATGCCCTGTTATGGACTGGTGTCTCCTCACATCAGTTTTGGTTCCTACATTGTACTCAGCATGGTCAAGTTAGGCTCATGCCCACTGGGTCAAATTGGTTCAGTGGTGAATGGATGGATAATTTAATTAGCACATATAGTGGGCTTCTTAGCATTATATTAGAATAAACCTTGTTTTTTACAGTACCTAAAACATGCTAACTTTGTCATTGTGTATTTTCTAGTGGTCTGCTTCAGCATGTAGGAGTGAGGCTGCAAACTGGTTATTGACCTTTGACATAGAATAGCATCATAGTGCTTGATAACTTTCCTTCTTTGTTTATGTGCTTTTCCATCCTATTAGTCTTTTTTGGCATTTCTAAATTCTCCAGTCAGCTGGAACAATTATTACAATTCTTCTGACCCTCCCTGGCTGTATCATAATATCATGTTTTGCTTTTCCAGAGATCCCCTTACTCCTGTGCCCTATATAAAGTGTATACATCTGTGCATAAAGGTGTACACACTTGTTTCTTGTTGATGAGTTCATTTCTTTTTGTTGTACGATTCATGGTGTTTATCATGCTGCCAAATACTAATGCACAACTGTGCCAGTTCACGACGATCTACCTGCTTAAAACTTGTATTTCACCATCAGTTGACTCCCTTGTCATGTTGCGGGAGTTTTTGACAGAAACTGAACAACAGAGGAGCCAAGAGCTGCCAGCAGAGTAATTCAAAATGGACCCACAAACAGGACACCTGCAGCTCAGGATCAAAGAATGTGAAAGCTAAAGCAAGAAAAGACCAGTAAGATATAAGCGCTCAACACCTCGCACAAGTGGACAAAGCAGTATACAAAGTCTTCATGCCAAGGCTGCAGACTGGGAACATAATGAAAACAACAAAGAAAAGCCAGGAAATTCAGAGAGAACTCTATAAACAAACAAGAGGTTAGTAAAATAGCTTACTTAAGTATTATTCATCAGGGGTGTCAAACACAGTTCCCAGAGGGCTGCAATGGCTATAGGTTTCACTCAGGCAATTTCTTAATCAGATGTCAATCATTTTGTAGGACAAAACTACAATTAGACTCAGGCGGGCCTTGGCTAACTTACTGAGAAGAGTGTCCGACATATTCCTGCTTCATGTTATTAGATGTTGCAGTCATTAATTAGGGAGTTCTAAAAGCCAAGAGGTTCAAAATTGCCATAAAAGTGATCTAGTTGGTTTTATTGTCTTAGGCTTTCCTCTCCCTAGGTGGTTTTATGCTCAGTTTGGCAGATGATAACGAAGGTTTTACATGGGGCATACGTACTCGGGCGTAGTCCTCATGGTCTTGCATGTGCCTTACAAAGAACAGTCCTGTATGGCCCACCCAGCCACTTGCAACTTGACGTTTACCAGTCTCTAGTGGTACCTGTGACTTTAGATAGATAGATAGATAGATAGATAGATAGATAGATAGATAGATAGATAGATAGATAGATAGATAGATAGATAGATAGATAGATAGATAGATAGATAGATAGATAGATAGATAGATAGATAGATAGATAGATAGATAGATAGATAGATAGATAGATGGATGGATACTTTATTTATCTAGGATGACTTACAAGTCTGCAGTGATGCCCTTAACCTATTCCAAGCATAACTTCCCCAGTTCTTTGATAGTGGCTTGTAAATAAAAAATTAAAAAGACTGCACTTTTATTCAGGTATGCACAGTTAGACAGTTTAGTTATTACGAGGTTAACTGACAAAGTGAAGAATAACATAAATAAATCACAGCACAAACAAACTTTCCAAAGTAAAAAAAACATTTCAAATGGGATAAGAAAAAGCACTTTCTCTGGCATTGGTTCCAGGCTACAGATTATTTTCATGTATTTGTTGCGTTGCTCTTTTTTGCTGTTTTGTTTTTACTGTCAAATCCAACTAATCCAATTCAGATTCACTGGTTTGGGAGGTGTAGCCAGCATTGACAGATGACTAATGAAACCTCGTCTCACTCTGGGTGATATACTTAAAAGGGCCGGCTGACTTATTACACACAGTTCACATACATATGCATTGCTTTTAAGTCACTTATACAGCAACATAAAATCAAGTTTGTCATTTCCTTTAGATTTTCTTGGTTTGTGATAGGATGTGTTTTATGTTTAAATATGTTTGGAAGTTTTTCTTCTAATTTTTACCATACCAGTAAAACAAGTTTTTAAGGAAGACTAGGGGGCTTTGCCCCCTGCTCGCTTTGCTCGCCAACCCCCTGTGCTACGCATTAGCCTCTTTACGGTTCTGCCACTCGCGTATGGGGATGTGGATGTACAATTTAAACAGATTTTTATTTTCATGGGAGTTGTTACATATGCATCAGCGCAACGGATAACTGCCCGTGATTGAATTTCACTTCTTTCTTTCTATAAAATTAAACAACTTTTTCGAATGTTTGGCTCTGAGATTTGTTAATTGTTTTTGCAGAAGCTATTCTAACAGGAAACTGTTAACGTTTTAATATGAATGGCATATCAAGATCTCCTTTGATGTCTAATTTTATCCCCTAAAGATGTACTACATTACCTTTCTTGGATACATCCTTCTTTCTACAGTTATTCGTGCAGTGGAAAACCGGACAGTGTTAACGGTTGTAGATATTCTTTGTGATATTGTAAGTTGATGTTTTCATCTTCCGCACCATCACCGGCAACTGTTTCAGCAGAGTCTGTTGATACGCATTTAACCAATTTGCCGTATAACTGATCGACATTTTTGCTGTTAATTTGTTTGACTTCATCGTTTCTCTGTGCTAGGATTGCCCGTGTACAGTAATCCCTCCTCCATCGCAGGCGTTGCATTACAGAACCCCCCGCGAAAGGTGAAAATCCGCGAAGTAGAAACCATATGTTTATATAGTTATTTTTATATTGTCATGCTTGGGTCACAGATTTGCACAGAAACACAGGAAGTTGTAGAGAGACGGGAACTTTATTCAAACACTGCAAACAAACATTTGTCTCTTTTTGAAAAGTTTAAACTGTGCTCCATGACAAGACAGAGATGACAGTTCCGTCTCACAATTAAAAGAATGCAAACATATCTTCCTCTTCAAAGGAGTGCGCATCAGGAGCACAGAATGTCAGAGAGAGAGAGAAAAGCAAACAAATCAATAGGGCTGTTTGGCTTTAAAAGTATGTATTTTTGTATGCGAAGCACCGCGGCACAAAGCTGTTGAAGGCGGCAGCTCACACCCCCTCCCTCAGGAGCAGAGAAAGAGAGAGAGAGAGAGAGACAGAGAAAAACAAACAATCAAAAATCAATACGTGCCCTTCGAACTTTTACGTATGCGACGAAGCAGCTGCACAGAAGGGAGCAACGTGAAGATAATCTTTCAGCATTTTTAGACGAGCGTCCGTATCGTCAAGGTGTGCGAACAGCCCCCCTGCTCAATCCCCCTACATCAGGATCAGAGAATGTCAGCACAAGAGAGAGAGAGAGAAAAGTAAGTTGGGTAGCTTCTCAGCCATCTGCCAATAGCGTCCCTTGTATGAAATCAACTGGGCAAACCAACTGAGGAAGCATGTACCAGAAATTAAAAGACCCATTGTCCGCAGAAATCCGCGAACCAGCAAAAAATCCGCGATATATATTTAAATATGCTTACATATAAAATCCGCGATAGAGTGAAGCCGCGAAAGGCAAAGTGCGATATAGCGAGGGATTACTGTACTCATTTTTTCAAACAATTCTGAATACAACAAATCTTGTCCTATTGCATAGCCCATCACTCAGACATAAATTACGCAATTACATTATGATACATCCTTCTTTCTACAGTAATTCGTGCGGTGGAAGACCAGACGGTGTTAACGGTTGTAGATATTCTACGTGATATTGTAAGTTGATGTTTTCATCTTCCGCACCATCACCACCAACTGTTTCAGCATAGTCTATTGATACGCATTTAAACAATTTGCCGTGTAACCGATCAACATTTTTCCTCGTTTCTCGGTGCTAGGCTTGCCCGTGTATTCATTTTTTTTGTTGAGAACCCTTCATGATGAAATTCTTCAATAAGATTTGGACATAATACGTCATCTTTAATTGGGAACTTAAAGTGAGGAAAACATTAAAATTTATAAGAGCTGAGAGTACAGGAAGTGTGTCTGACAAAAGCATTCACACGAATGAGAGGTGAGAGGACCGTGGTCTTGTTTGAAAATGTTTGAGAGGAGGACGTGACTTGAAAAAATCTCTCTTCCAAAAAGTCTTGTCTCTTCGAAGGATTTTTTTATATAATAGAGAGAAATACATCCAGTATACTGGATAAACTAGTTTATGACCAAATTCTGTATTTTATTGTTATTATTATTATTTTACAGTGGGCTGTTTGTGAAGTTGCTTAACTTTATATACTACTTTATACTCATCATAGTACCCATAATATAAAACGTGAGAAAATTTTTATTAGTGTTATAAACTGTATCTGTAACTCTGGTACCCTTACATCCTTTAACTTCCTGTGATCGTTTCATTTTCCATGTGTGTTGTTAACTACATTTGTCATTCTAGCCTACCTAATATATTCAGCCTTTATTTTGATGGTTCTACTAACAAACGATTAGTCATATATGATATGTGTGTAATTAGTGTTTTGATGTGTTTATTTCTTCAACATCCCAAAGGCATGAATGCTGTCTTAATTGGTGGTTCCGGATTGGGCCTGTAGGGGTGAGTGTGGATGTGCTCATGAATTTGCTGAGTAACACACCAGCCTCTCCCATCCATGGATGATTCCTTTCTTTTGCGTAAAGTTTCCAAGAAACAGACTGATGAATGGTTCATTAATGTTTTTTATTTTGCACTTTCCTTTTTGATAATACTGTTTTTTTTCTTTCAGTTTTTTAATTGTAATCCTTTCCCCATATTTTAAACATACTTTTGAAATGGAACTAAGTTAGTTGGTTAGCAGTTGCTTGTCTTGTAATTTGCATTCCATTTTTAAATGGCAGTTGATTTTCAAACAGAAACTCTAAATGCAGCTATAGGCCTGTGAATCTTAACGAGTAAGTCAGCTAGAATTAGCCTAAAAATAAACGTATACAGGTATATAATTGCCTTGTAAGTATGAAACTAGCTGGAGCAAAAATGTGCACCCACTACAGCCCTCCAGGAACTGAGTTTAAGACCCCTGTTCTGTATGATTACAGTAGTTAAACTGAATTCACTTAAACTGCAACTAGGAGCTTGAGTGCAGCCAGCAACTACACTTTGTATCAAAAAATTGTAATAAATAATAAAGGTATAGTCAATTATTGTGTAAAAAACAAAGGAGCCATATAACTTCTGTTGTTAAAAGAGGATGCCAGCAGTTGACAAATCAATGAACAGGAGTTATAAAACTGATTTTTACTTGGATTTTATCAAAGTTCAAGATTGTTTACATTATTGGTGTTTTTGTGCCTTGTAATTATGATTCATTTTGGAATGTTGTGTGGTGTAGCATTTAAGTTCAAGCGTGCTCATTGGTATTTTCATCATCACCATCATCATCATCGTTGTTGTCATCATCACTTGGTTCAGCAGCCTTTCTTGGAAACCAGATGAATTGAAGATTTTCATTACTAAACAACTGTGTTGAAAACTAGCCATTTTGCTGGTGAAAGCCTGCAGAAAAATCTTTTATTGTGTTATTGACCACTTGTTTTGCATCTCCATCTTGTTTTGTTCATACAAAATACTGGTAATGAGTAGGATTATCTGATAATAGTTTACATTTAATACAATTCTCACCATATATTTTTAGGAGCTATTTATTTATTATGTTATGGATAGATTGATTCCCAAACATATTTGAGGGATACTTTGGTCTTGCATCTCCAATTTAATTCCTATCAATTTTTCTATATATTAAAAATAGTTCAAGAAATGATGACTTGTATAACCTGATCTTAAAACTTAGTTGTTTAGATGTGTTGCAGAAAAAAATTAAAATAGAATTAATATTGAACACATTCCCAATCTCAAAAAGCTACAGTTGATCGGAACTGTTTTAGGATTAAATTAATTCTCTTCTGAAAAAAGATATACTGCATATATTTGTATTTTTTAATGTATATACTGTGTCACAAACTCGACACAGAGTCATAGAAAGGTTTTCGGGCAGCCACCCATGTAATTGATTTCCTGGCTACAAAAGTCATTTTTAAATGAATACTGCACTGATGTGCATACAACCGAGTCCAAGACAGAACTAAGGGAATTAGGGAAAAAGTGCAGGCTTTTCAAGGGGAAGACAGGAAGTGAGATCATAGGGATCGGGCTCATGGTCTTCAGCCATTGGTTCGAGCCCGGACATGACATCACAGTGGCCGGAGCCAGCAAGGTCTCCTTCCATAGGCTCGGTCCCAGAAGTGACGTCAAGAGAGCCAGGTGGAATCTCCCGTCAATGGTCTACAGGAAAGGGAGAAAAAGAGTCAGTGCACTCTGCCACGTCCTGGCATGACTTGGAACTGCCCTTACTCAAGCCCTTTAGCTGCCTCCCATGCGCACATGTGTGACAACTGATATATCCATCTTTTTTTTTTGGCTGCCCACCATTAAAATAGGCATCCTGTGCATTCTCAGGTTTTCTAGTCTGCCCTGAAATTTCCACATATCGCCCAAAGGTATATTCCCTGAGTTGGTATGGTTTTAATGCTGCTACTGATGTGTTTCTCAGTTCAATATTAAATTTTAATCTTACAATATTATATTTTAATCTACACTGAACAGAAACGCTGATGATATATGTTTAACAAGCAGATCTCTCAGGATTTTGCTACTGACTACAGCGTGATCGTGCTGTGTCTGGCTAGTGTCCTTTTAACAGGCGTCAGCATTGCTGCCACTAAATAGTGGTTTTCTGTAATATATTAATTAAGCAAGAGGAGATAACCATACTTTAGGTCTGTGGCTCCAGGAATGTGTTTTTTATTCCAGAGAAGATTCCTCCCATACAATATGCTCATACTCCAAAACAAACAAACAGAAGTCCAACTTCAGGCCTGTTGTTAAGCACTTTAATATAAACATATAGGCAGAGTACAGACATTTCTCGTTACATTTCCTGACATACTGTGTCTTATTTTCTGGTGATATGAACACATTATTGGATCTGCTTGTACCCCTTTGTGTTGGAGATCTGGTTTGCATGAATGCTGAGACTTATATCACCATGTGGCATTTTGCAGCAGCTGTTGTGGTACTCTTGTACTTCAAATCATTACAATTTACATAGTAAATATAATATATACTGTAGTTTGTTGTCTACATATTTTATTTGTAAACATCATTGCATTATTTTTGCACTATAATCCCTAAATATGAGAAACAATGGCATTGCTAGTTTAAAATTGAGAAAACTATCATCAGCGTCCATTTCAGCTATTCATTCTGGACATGATGACTTTGCATATCACTGGGCTATGAAAATATTAGTAGAATACTAGTAGCAAAGTTAAGTTATTATAGTAGACATGGGAAAAGTGTCTTTTTGATATTGGTGAGTTTAGACTGTAGAAGGTTGTGATCTTTAAATTACAGATTTAATATGCCCAAATACTTCACACATTTCTTTTGCGAACATCTGAAGAGATACTATCTCACTCTTCTGTAATGGTTTGTTATTCCTGAAACCCAATACTCTCCCAAAATGTGAATGGTTTTTCCTTGTTTCAGCAAGAGTGAAAGGGAATGTCTACAGGACGGTAGTGAGACCAGCTATGTTATATGTGCTAGAGATGGTGGCACTGACCAGAAAGCAGGAGACAGAGCTGGAGGTAGTAGAGTTAAAGATGTTAAGATTTGCATTGGGTGTGACGAGGATGGACAGGATTAGAAATGAGGACATTAGAGGTTCAGCTCAAGTTGGATGGTTGGGAGACAAAGTCAGAGAGGCGAGATTGCGTTGGTTTGGACATGTGCAGAGGAGAGATGCTGAGTATATTGGGAAAAGGGTACTAAGGATAGAGCTAATATGCAAGAGGAGAAGAGGAAGGCCTAAGTGAAGGTTTATGGATGTGGTGAGAGAGGAATTGCAGGTGGTGGGTGTAACAGAGCAAGATGCAGAGGACAGGAAGATATGGAAGATGATCCGCTGTGGCAACCCCAAACGGGAGCAGCCAAAAGAAGAAGATGATGTGACATACATTCACACACAAATGCACCCCCAGAGATACAATGACTCTGTGTGCATTTAACTGGAATGTCAATGCAATAAAATGTGAAGTTCACTGCATCATTTGTAAACTATCTTGATGAACTAAACTGACAAGCACTTTGTAGTGAATATTAGTTAAACTCTACATAAACTAAAGATAGCACATATCTCTGATTTAATAGCTTAATGCACTTGTGCATTGCTTGATATTTGGGGCCATTATGCTGTTGACGGAAGTTTTGCTGACTTGTAGAAAAGTTTCTTACAACTTAAACAAAACTCACAAATATTGCTCTCCATATTGAAGCCATGAAACAATTTGTTCTAGAATGTTTGTGTAGTCTATATAGAGAATGGATGAGCCTAAGAAGATGAATCATTCCACAATTAAATAATTGTGAGAACTTGAATTCACACATGCACTTCTGCCAGATTACAGAGGTAGCCTGGAAGCATGCTGTGATTCAAGCTTCTTCCAAGATGTAAGACTCTTCTTAATGAGATCAGTGAACCTTTCATTTTCTATCAATGATTATTGAAGGAAAATAATTTGTATGAATCAGTATGACTTTAAAACAGGGGTCTCCAACACATCGCTCGCAAGCTACCAGTAGATCACAACCCCTTTCCAAGTAGCTCGACAAAGGGTTAATGAGTCCTACATAAATTTGAAAACTTGATTAGCCAAATTAGGGGTGGGCGATCTTTCCAAAAAATCATATCACGATCCTTTTAACACAAAATCACAATCCACAATCTGAGTTGCAATCTACCTTTTCAATGTGGCATACACTTAAGAGAAAATCCGGACTCAAACTCATCAAGACCTAAATAACACTTTATTTTAAATATCAAACAAAGTTGAATTCAGTTGTTCTCTCGTTTGCTAGCTAAGCGGAGTTAAGGACCACGCCCCGAAGCTGGCGAGTCAGTGAGGAAGGCCCCGCCCCTCGGTCCATTGCGTGTCTCTGGGATTCGCGCAAAAATAAATCGGTACCACAAGAGAACTCTGATACATGGCGAAATAAGAGAAGTCGCAAAATCAACCAGAATGGTCAAGGAAATTATAAGAAAAAGCCCGACCTAAATCTGTTAAGTAGTTCTCTCGTGAAAAGCGGTCAAACATACAGACAGACAGACGTTGGATTTTATATGTTATATATTAGTAAACCTTCAAAATAATGTGCAGTTAAAGTCTCAACAGCATTCTCAGCATTTCTGGAGCTTAGTAAAGTCAGATAACTATAAGAATCTTCACCAAGCAGCTCTGAAAATGTCTACTCTTTTTGGGTCTCCATACCTCTGTGAGTCTGACATGAATGTCATGAAATCAAAGTTCAGAACAAGACTGACAGACGAACACTGAAATTAGTGGCTCCACTCCACCAGACACCGGCCTCTGTTGTTGACTCCATGCAGTGCCAGTCATCCGACTAACTCAAAAACACATCACACATGCAACTGGACATGTGAATAAAGTGATACAGTGCTATGGGACAAAATGACAAATGAATAAGGAATATCTGTGTATTTGAAATTGCATTGTTTTGTTTTGACAGCCTCCATGTTTTAATTCAAGATACACGAGAAAATGCATACAGACATAGAAAATGCACTTGCAGGTGAACTAAATATTTTTTGTGATGTTTTAATGCAAAATGTGAGTTATGGACACCAACATTTTATAAATGTTCAGGCAAAATAAGCTTATTCAGTATGTTTGGGTTGAAATAAGCTATGAGAATAAACATTAGAAAACATGAGTAGCTCTCTGCCATTTTCATTTTGTAAAAGTAGCTTTCAGGGGAAAAAAGGTTGGAGACCCCTGCTATAGAAGGATAGTCATATTGTTCCTATTTGTCAACAGATTTGCTTAACTCTTTGAGGGCTGAATATATTTTCCAAAAAACACAGTTTTCTGAAAAGCACACAGAGCAATGATTTCACACTTAAGTCAACATAAAACGTCTGATGCTATGTGCTGTGGGTGCTGTTGGCACATGTTTGGCATCTCTGGTGGCAGTGGCTGCATTGGGGGCACTTCAGTGGTCAACAGGAATGCACGGTGGCCCAGCTGCCTGACTGTCTTCGCACAGCAGGTGGGTGGCGGTGACGGTCACTGTATGACACAATCTGGTTTGTACCTCTTGTCATCATAAGTGGTGGTCCTCCCAGGCAAACAGTGCTGTGGGCACATCAGCTACACGAGTGTTCAGCACCACGATCACCTGAGGACCGGTCAGATGATACTGGTACCTCACTTTCGATTTTTGATCTCCAGATCACTTGCATCAAACTCAGAGTCTGACAAGTCTGAGTCCGATTCAACAAAATTACGTAAAACGTCCATGGAGTATTTTGCTTTGCACGTTCGCTTTGGCCTCTCGCCAGATGTCGGTGCCATTTTAGAGGTTGTTTGCTCTTTGCTACTCATGCACGTGTAGGGAATCGAGGTTAAATCAACAAAGCTATGTAACTTTCCTTCTAGCAAAGAAAGTCGAACTAAAACATAAGGACAAGGTTTGTTGCAGTTTACAGCCGATTACCCTCCTCTACTCCTGAATTTTGACAAAAGTCGACATTAGCCCTGAAAGAGTTAAAGGATAATGTATTGAAACAAAGGTTTTTTTTTTTTTATGAAAATCATATTTTTAAGTCTTGCCCAACATGTAAATGCAGTAGTTAGCTCTGAATCCCACATGTGCTTTCCTTCTGCCTGCATGAGTTTTATTCAGGACACTCAGTGTTTCATATCTGTTTTCTAAAGGCACGCATGTTAGGTTAATGTTGATTTGAAACTTTGCATTAATGTACCCCCCCAGACCCTTTATTGCGTTAAGTAATATGTTATTAGATTGTCTTAGTAGATTTTGGGGTGGCGCAGTGGGTAGCGCTGCTGCCTCGCAGTTGGGAGACTTGGGGACCTGGGTTTGCTTCCCGGGTCCTCCCTGCGTGGAGTTTGCATGTTCTCCCCGTGTCTGCGTGGGTTTCCTCCGGGCGCTCCGGTTTCCTCCCACAGTCCAAAGACATGCAGGTTAGGTGGATTGGCGATTCTAAATTGGCCCTAGTGTGTGCTTGATGTGTGGGTGTGTTTGTGTGTGTGTCCTGCGGTCGGTTGGCACCCTGCCCAGGATTGGTTCCTGCCTTGTGCCCTGTGTTGGCTGCCCGTGACCCTGTGTTCGGATTCAGCGGGTTGGAAAATGGATGGATGGATAGTAGATTTTGACAGAGTCTATTAAAAATAATGAAAAAAAATGTTAATTCAATTAACAAATAATAACTAATACACAACTTGAAAAGTAAACACAGACAATCGGATAACTTTTTAGAAAGCTAATATTTGAATGGTATAGTAGCATAACACTTAGAGTGCATTGCTGCCTCACAACACATTGGACTCGGGTTTCATTTCAGGCCTTGTCACTTTCTCTCCTGTCAGGCATTCTTTCTTTCTGTATCCTTAAGAACTGCATGTTAGGCCAGTTGACCTTGTGGAAGTGAGTGCGCTTTTGGATGAACTGACGACCCTTCCCAGGGCACCCAGTCCTACCAGGGTAGCGCCTTCTGTTTGTGAACATGCATAGTACTAGAAAACCTAGATTCAGAAAATAAATGTGTGGAAATGTAGCTTTTTAAAGTAGTGTTGCTTTAAGTATTTTGTTTTAACTGGCTTTGTTACAGTAAAAGGAACCATATTTGATTAACACTCTCACAAGTAAATCTGTAGTGCTTTTCAAAAGGTACAATCAAAATACAGGATATAACACTTAAACTAAGTGAATAAGTGTATTCTTTTCAATTATATCTAATGAGTAATGGCCAGCGTGGATTTTGTAATGGGTTCAAAAACAAGAAGAAAATATTTGGGTAAGGTGAATAATACAGTTACTGTACTATTTATTTGAGTCTGTCCTGCATTACTTAAATGTTAAATTATACTGATAAAAATACTTAAGTATAATTTGCAATGCCCTACTGCTCAAGGCATACACAATATAAATATCATTCTAAGGTAATACATGAATAGCTGTACTATGCTATAAAGTTTCTTCTCTTTTTGTAAATAAATGGCTTAATGTAAATCAACTTGTTTACAGTATAATTAAAAGGTTGCTTTTGCTTATGTAAATATGAATCTGTGAAGACATTTATATAGCATTAATGCATAATGTCTTCAAATGGAAATTCACATATATTAAATTGTACTTGTAATGTATTTGAGAACATGAGTCTTAACTTGTATGTGTCCAGTGCAAATAATCTGCCATATATAGTAGTATACTTTTATCAAAATACTATAATAGCTTCAAATGACAGTATGATCTAATTATCATTAGAAATATTTTTCTTGTGCATAAGCAGTCTTAAAAGTATAAATTAGTGTCTTACTCAAAATAGTTAGCAGTGCTGTAATACTGTTTAGAAATGTCTGTCTGTTCTGTAGGTTATATAACAATAATTGGGTAGTTTAGGATAATTGTAGAAGTAAGATCTTTTTTATCTTCAGCATCAGCGAAGATTTCAACAGCATGCAAAGAAAGCAGAAGCGAGTCTTCTCCGCCTGACACCTTTTCCTCCACTTTTATTGGTCTTTTTCAGTTGGAGGAGGACAGGCAACCCCAACATACTTCCCCGAGGTCCAACCAGTTGAGAAGATTGGCTTCCTATGTGTTTTCCTCCTCAACTCTGGAAACGGAGCACTATCCCCACAATGGTGGCACTTTTCTCCAGCGCAGTCGTTCAGCAGAAAGCAGCCCTGCTCGCATACCCCCTCGAAGGCATATGCCTCTCTTATCTGGAAGTCAAAGATTTAGACCTTCTGTCCTCAATATGTCCAGGTTGCAATTTCAGCAGATGTTGGCCAAATTAAGAAACAAATCCTGAATTTGCTACTCATCAATCAATATCCATCCCACATTAAAAATGAATAGACTTTCTTCATGCAATACACTTTGACTGCACAGTGCACTCACAGTTCAGTGCAGTAAATGAACCCTAGAAATTACTTTTGTAGTTATAAAAAAAAAAAATCAAGATGAACACAAATTCTTAGTGCATTGGTATAATCTGAATACACAGTAGGTCTCTGTATATGTAAATAAAGTTGAAGAACTACTACTTTTAAAAAGTCAGAAAATAGGTTAATAAATATTGAAAATGATGCTGCTCTATGGACAGGTTTCCATGACTTAATCCTTCAAAATCCCATCACTCAGAAATGTATTACTTTTAGACCTGTTCCTGCTTCTGTTGGGATAAGGAATTGAAAATGTGAATGGAACTCTAATTCATTTTCTTGTGTTTTTTTGTTGCTTATTTCAGAATAATTGCAATGGCACAACAGATAGAAACATTTTAAAGACATGCTTTTATACTATTTTTTTCATCACTAATATGTGCTTCCTCACCACAAGGTTGGTATACTACTTCAGTCGCTCTTTATGTGCTGATCATACACACTTATGTGCTGAACATTATGTAGAATAATTATAATTTTAGATCTCATACAGGTTATCCATGACCATTTACCGGGACTAAACTTCATATAGCATATCAGCATTAAAATGTTCAGTTTACATCATGCGACATTCTCACATACCAGAGAAAACATCATGAAAAACCGTAGTGTAAATATGATAATGAAAAGAAATGTACAAGCTATGGTGCTTTTAGATTATGGAATAGTAAGGCAAAAGGATTGTTAATTGTTTTTTTATTAGGTTCTAACTTTTGACATTATAAGGGCTCGGCTACTAATGACTAAGAAGAGCAAAATAGGCCTAAGACATAACTGAGTAATTCAATTTGATCCTGACCTCAGTCTGTCGTATATATGAGTACCGTAACATGTTAAATCCTTTAATTTGTATGTCGGCTAACAGCGACACTAATGTTGTACAGTATGTGCCCCTATATTTTTAAATTTTTGCAATAGGTTTGTTCATTTACTGGTAACGCTTATAATATGACACAGTTTGTGTGTCACTTTTTAAATTATTACAAATTTTAAGACTTTTTTGTTTCATACTGAAATCTTTTTTAACAGTAGTATAAAGTCTGTATAAAAGAAAGAAATGGTTTGCTCAATCACAAATTCAGCATCATTATTGCATTCTGTAAACATGACTTTAGTAATTCAGAGTTATCAGAGCCCAAGTAAGTATTCAGAAATATTTATTTTATTTTTAAGTTGTAACTAATTCATGTTTTCAGTAGTCCCCAGGATCTGATTATTTAAGCTATTTTACAGCATATAAATACACTGCTCGTAGGAGTACTTGGCACTGCCCGACTAAGTGGCCACCTACAGTATGTCCCTAATAAAGTGCAGGGAAAAAAAAATTTTAAAGCAGAACATAGTTTGTGGCCTGGCCCTGTACAACTGCAGCTCCAGTACACACGTTCAGTGGTGTAAATTTGCATATTGGACAAACAAACACGCTCGTCTTTATATATTAAATCAGTGTATTTCCTTATAGTCAGGTAATAATCATGGGCAGGGAGTCAGTCATTCATAGACCCGCCACACACACACACAATAATTACACAAAGCAAACATCCAGGCACCAGATTTAAACCTGGGGCGCTGTATTTGCGGGGCAGCAGCACTACCCTCTGAGCCGCTATACTGCCTACTTTTGTATTCTTGCAAATTGTACATTTAACACACATCATTTTAAATGTTATGGTTGAAATCCAGTGATCTGGCAATCACAACAACCACTTTCAAAGTTTAGCTTTTTTTTAGCTCATCATTCAGTTTCCAAATATTTAACTGAAAAACAATACACCATTTCTCTACTCCTCGGCCTACCTTAGGTGCCCAGATACTTGAAAACTTTCACTGCAGGTCTTTGCACTTCTTGTGGTGGCAATAATTGAGTGTCTCTTTCCTGCTGAATTACGACATGACGTTTGTAATTTTTACATTCAGGAGAAGCAAAGGAACATCTATGGTCTTTTAACTGTCATTTAATAATGGGTTCCGCTTTATGGGTGTTGTCTTTGTTATTTTAACGACATGAGGAAATGTTAGTATACATTGGGTTAGCGATGACATTCATAGTTATCCTTGAGATTTAAAAGTGGTCAAGCTGAAAGACAGTTACAGAAATGAATTGTACACTGGAGATAATAACAATGTATAACTGCTACTATTTTCATTTGTTTAAAATATTTTACTATCATTTCACTCAGAATCTATGAAGTTTTATTTTTTTTTCCCAATAAGAAAAAAAAAGAGTAACCCTTTTGTACAGGTATTTTATAGGCAGCTATTAAGAGTCAGAATGTTATCAAATGTATTTTAAGTCTTGATATTATACAATGAAAAGTAACAACATATTTCAACAGCGTTATTTTTAGTGATTATTATCATTATTAATATACACTAATATTGGTAGACTCTTAATAGCTGCTTTACAATGGATACCTAAAGTGTGACAAGAAAATATCATTACTAGAAAAAATTTTTTCCTAAGAATTGATCGATCAACTTAAGTTGTGTAGCATTTTAAAGCATTGTGTTGACATAAATGCATACCTGCACATGTTTGAGTCACCCATTCATTCATTTCCTAAACCTGCTTTAACCCGTCAGAGTTTGCAGGCTGCCCTCTTTACCATCCTTTCTTAAAAAGGCTAAAGGCATTCAGACGCTAAACAGTCTGTGGAAATCATAACTGTACCAAAATGATGCTACACATGTTATTACTCACTGATATGTTTTCTTCAAAAGAATGCAATAATTTGCAAAATGTATTTGCTGCTGCACTTTATATAAAGCTAACAAAAACTTTTTTGTGCTTTTTGCTATGGCAAAAATACTTTCGTGAAAGTTACAAGTAACTATACTATGTTGAAGAATGTAATAAAAACATTGTAAACGGGTGATTGTACAGAATGCCATACAGCTTACACATGTAACATTTCTATTGAGCTTGTAACTTGAAGTACCAATTGATGCTTTATATTTCAGTGTCGGAAATTTAGAATTGAAATTTAATATTGAAAATGAACAGTTTATAAATATACAGCTGAGCTACATATGGTAATGGGCACAACTCCAAAAAAACTTGGTCAAAGATATTTCTAAATTGTACTATAAATACGTACACCCTAATAAAATACTATTAGCTCATTGAAATACTGTAGACGATCCATTACATTAGCTTTTGTACTTGTTAATACTCCAATAAGCTCTGTTTATGCAGTAAATAGTATAGTACAGAATTAGGAAACCTCTCTTGAAAAAGGAAAGGGGAGAGCTGACTGACGAACAGGCTGGCCTGAATCCCCCATTCAAGGAGATTGTTGCTGCTGAGGAAGTGGAAAGGGTTGGAGGAGAGATTGCTTGAAGCCCGAACTGAGGTGAGAGGCTTTTCACCCGATTTAAAAAGCTGCTCTTAACTGTGTGATTTTGAGAATACATGATTAATAATGTGCTGTCCTCCTCTTGAAACATGCTTAAAAAGGAATATTAAATGCAATATGTAGAAAAACTGCTTTAACAGCTTATTTTTTTAATAAAAATTGCTGTTACTACCGGTTTAATGTTTGAAACTGATTTCGGTCATTAAAAAAAAAAGCAACAACTATACATATGATAGCTGGCACTACCATATTATGTATATAAAACTGATTTCTTTCATTTAAAAATATATATATATACATAATTGATAGTATAAAGTTTTACATGATTTAAACCAGGGTTCTCAAACTCAGTGGCCGCAGGTTTTCATTCTAACCCTTTTCTCAATTGGTGACCTGTTTTTGTGGCTAATTAACTCCTTTTCCATTCATTTTAATTGACTTGTTTTTTAAGATTTGTTTCCCTGAATTGCTTCATCGTTCCTCTGAATTGCTTCATTTCTTTCCTTAAATGGCACCCAAACAGAAATGAAATGTGAAGTGAGTGAGAACACAACAGACCAACTAAGTCAGGGCCTCAAACTCCAACCAGTTGCTTCATTAGGTGCCGAGTCTCATTGTTAATTAAACCCATTCTTTAATTCCATGGCCTGTTGCTGCTCTCATTGTGCAATAGCAGACATTTCTGAAATGACTGATTTCCTCTTTTCTAAGAGCTCTGATAAAATGTTTTGTGGACCTGAGCAGGTCAGCATTCCTGAGACCCTCATCTTTCTTTATTTTCAGATATTGTATGATGGACACAGTTTGCTGGTCTTGTTTTGGTTCATTTTGGGCTCTTGTTTAGAAAGTGGACGCCATTTGGTTATTTCACAATAATTAAGATTAGGTATATAAGTAGGTTTCACATTTCTGTTATCATTTTAGCCCTAAAAATAATGACTTAACATCAGGGACCTATTTTATTGACCTTAAGGTTAGTGTTTGGACGAGGGGAAGGCCGTCTCAAGTGGCATCCGCTTTCTGAACAAGACCCTCATTTTGTATCTCATTATTGTTTGACAGCTAATTAAGGAAAAAGAAACAATTAAGGGGTCTGAGTCTTCAAGAACAAATCAAATAAATTGAATTCAAAAGAAGTTAATTAGCAGCAAAAACAGGTCACTCATTAAGAAAAGGGTGAGAAAGAAAACCTGCAGCCACTGTGGAGTTTGAGAACCCTGATTTAAACCATTATATCATCTAATTACCCCAGTGTTATTTAAAAGAACACAATTGTTACTGGCGATGCTTAATGCAGTTACAAGCATACAAGACACCTTAACCCAGATCCATTTAGGATTTTATTCTGTGACAAATGATTTTTTAGCTATCTGTCAATATACTTTTAAAATTTAAAGTAAATGGGAAAGTAAATGACTTTGTATTAGACCTAGATTTTCTTAATTTATTGTTAAAAATCTGAACATTATCACTTGAATGTTTAGTCTCTACTTTGTGGATACTGCAATTATTTGCTTTGAACTTAGATGCGAATCATTATTTATCTAATTTTTCTTGTAACTTGCTATAACTAAGAGCAGTCATAGTCTGCTAATGTAGTTCACCTCTCCATCTTACGGCTGCACTTCACATGGCTGATTTTTTATAATGTACCCTTTTCCAAGTCTGTAGTTTGAAAAAAGGTATATTACCCAGTATGCTTCGTTCCAAAGAATTTAAAAGAAGGTAAAAGTAAAGAAGAATGAAATTAAATTGTAAAAAAAAAAGCATGTACTAAGGGAAGTAAATATTTTGCTGCTATTTAAAAGTACTGGTAGATTCTTCTTCCACCACTGAAGTGCAATATTACTGTTATTCACAATTCAGAAATTATCAGACACCTGTAACTAGAGGGTGTTGCCTGAATAATTCTATTTGACTGCGAAGGACACTACTGATTATAGTGAAGTAAGTGCACTTGTGAGGAATTTACATGATCACTTGTGAAGTTCATTGTGTATTATAGACATCTGTACATAATTATGAGAAACACCACCACAGGATTTTAATTTGATTGTAATATTATTATGTATTGCACTTACCAATGCAAATACTGCATTGTTTAGTATAACTCACCAATTTAGGACACGAATGAATTTGTTTTATTTTGAAATTTGTTTGCTGTTTTAGATAGATGTACGTTACATGTGTGCAATTTCTCTGATTTCTTTGTGGTTTAAGCACTTAACTATACTATACATGGTTGTGTTAGTGGTAGCGGGATTGTGAGGTTCCATTACAGGGTAGCTTAACAGAGATAACCAAGCCTTAATAAGAGTATTTGGTGTGGTAGTCTTGGACTGCAGATTATTTTCAAATCCATGCACTAAACGTTATGTTACATTTGTTCTGCTTACGTTCTCTTAATTTGATACCAGCTTGTAAAACACAACCACATAAACCCGGCCCTGAAAACATCACTTTGTCACGTGGTCATTTTTGCAGTCTAAATCAGGGATATGGCTTTCAAAAGTGTTTATAACTGTCTACCAGATAATTCATTTTGACTTTGTGGAAAAAAGTTTCCTTTCATTCTGCATTTTTAAACCAGTCAGTTGCTTAATTAGCATTAACGTTTAAAGGCTGAAATATAATGTAATCATTCCAAATGTATCACATTATTCATTTACATGCAGAATGTTATATATTCCATAAACACTCAGTCAGCAAATTAAAATGCCAAAGGTGGTTGAATTTCATTATAATTAACCTTGAGAAGCCCACCAATATATTATTGGTTGCTGAATGATTTTACTGCAGATTCATTTAGACAGCTACAACTAATTCTAATCATTCTCTTTAACTAAAATGCAGTAACATGTTTTCTTTACTCTACTAATCAAGTAATATAGATAATGAATTTATGATCAGATGACAGTGTAAGTAAATTCTAGGAATAAAACCGCTGCTAGTGTTTTAATAGTTAATTTCAGATAGGCAATATTAAATGTAATAAAATTTCACTCGCCTTTAGAGCTTATGCATATGGAGAAAGGTGTGATGTTGTTAAAATCAGAATGATGTGAATGTTAACATTCTGTCCAAGTATACAAATCTGCAGATATTTTTTTATTTATTTATTTTTCATTTTAACACCTAGACCAGGGGTCCTCAATCACGGTCCTGGAGGGCCGCAGTGTCTGCAGGTTTTTATTCCAAGCAGTCCATGCTGATAATGAAATTTGGTTTTGACCCATTTGGCTTGTTAATGCTCGCATTCATCCAAGAGCAATTTTAATGGCACTGTAGAGTTTCCTTCTGTGAGAACATTATCCAAGTGTTCTGTGGACCAGAAATGATTTAAACTTGATGGTCCTCCCAATTCCCCTCTCATTCATTTCTAAACATTTTTTATCACAGATACTTCATGGTAAGCAGGTGAGCTGGAGAGCTGCTGGTTTCTTGGTTATCTGCATCTCATTATTAACTAATGTCTGATTAAGAAAACGGGCAACAATTAAAACTTAAATGCAGCTGCTAAAATCTAAAATAGGCAATTAAGGGTTCTGAATGGCAAAAGGCAAGAGAACTAAAATTAGGGTTAGGGTTAGGGTTAGGGCCCAAAAAACGTTTTGCTTTAGTAGTAAATAAAAGGGCTCTAATTAAGAAATTGGTTGAAGTAAAAACCTACAGCCATTAGCAGACCTCCAGGACTGTAATTGAGGACCTCTGATCTACAAAGGAACCCAAATTTGTATTTGATGAATGAAAGCACTAACAAGGCATAGAGTTAAACACCAACTATCATTATCAGCAAGGACTGAGTTCTAATTAGAACAATGTGGCCCTCCAGAACCGTGACTGAGGACCTCGACCATATAATGTGCTGCTAATATTTAACTTGGTTAATGCAACTCCAAATTAAACTGGTTTAGCTATTATCATTGTGTAAACTGAATATATGTTCTTTTTAAATAGTAACTGTCACACCATGTTTGTTTAAAGATTTGCCTATTTTTGCATGAATTAAAGTGATTCAAATCAACGCGATTTCAGAGGTACGGTAGTTATGTTTAACTTGGAGTGTATCATGAAGGTTTCTGCACAATTTAACTGTTAAATCTTAATTTGCTTTGACCCTTCTGTGAATTTTATCAGTTTCAGTTCCTGAACAATTAACATGATTATGAAATACCTATCGGTTCATGAAAACGTAATAGAATGATTACATTATTGGTGTGAATGAGAGATATTTTTGTGTTGCTATCTTTCTGTTTTTACTGTTTATTTTCTTAATTTGCTGTGGTTAAAGGATACTCACGGATCAAAACCAAAAGATTTCTGCTAAAGTAGGCAAATTCAGTCAACTTTATTTAACAATTGAACTGGTAACTGGTTCAGTTTTTATATGAACCCAAGAAATCGGTAATTTTATAATTTGTAGTTCAAACATAATAGACTCCAATGTTGGCATATATTTTTATTTATTATTCCTTTCGGCATACATTTACTTAACACCCACCAATTAAAGACTTCCCTCTATTTTTACGATGTCAATAATGCATTTTTAATGATTGTTCATGAGACTAGGGTAGTGTTTTTTATTATTGTTCTACAATATAACTTAAAAGTAATACGTTTTTGCATAATTTTTTTTATTTCTCCTTGCTTCGCATTCATTGATGTGAAGTAGCGACTCAACCAATATTATTTTCTCTCAAATTGATTGGCTTCATGAAAATTTTGTGTTAAAGTGTCCATCTGTTGATCGTGTAAATCTTTAAAGTCAAATAGAGTTAATTTTTAAACAGTTTTAGCAAGGTTCATAGGTAATACAAAACAGAAATATCAGGACAGACATTGTCCCCGTTCTTTGGCCCGTTACAACGGGAGCACATCGAGAAGCTGCCTTTCTCCTCGTCCATTTTTTGAGTCCATTCTACAGCTCCCAGCACTGCCTTTCTAGTAACTCCCCGGGCACTTGTGCCACTTGCCTTCTGGTGCAAAAACAGAAAACTTGCTAAAGGAAGCCATAATTAACAAAGACTGTATGTACGTAACTATGCACACTCATACATTATCACCAGCTTTTGTTGATGTACACTGAAGAGGATTTGTCATACAACTCCTGTCTCCACCACAAAGCTTTGCTCTTCACAATATTCGTATTTGAACTTCACACCATATGTTTACCCCATAATTGAAGGTAAAGCCACATTGCTGCAGTCTACTGTAAGCACTAAGTATTTGACACTTGCTTTGTGAGTGTTAGAAAAAGAGTAGCATACACAGTTTGGGATCCGTGAGTGTCTTTTCATTTAAGAAAATGAAATAACAAAAGCCTTTTGTTAGAAATGTAATCTGTTTTTTAATGCAATAACACTGTACAGTAGGCTTGTAATAGTACAAGTAATGCATGTATTTTAAACTTTTTACTAAAACTCAATAAATTAATGTACATATATACATATATATATATATATAATACACTATATGTATATTAGCATGGAACTATTTGCTTATCCGCTGTATATATGGCAAACACTGTATTGGAGAAAAACTTGAAATCACAAATGGGTTGAACAATTTAAAAAAAAAAAATTAAGCTGTGCAATGATTTTTGTGTGCCTTTTTTATTCATGTATGTAATCTAGACAATCTGGTAAGGCTTGTATACAACCAAAATATTATTAAAAGAATTGAGGAATTACTTTGGAAAGTTTTGTGTCTTTTGTATTTCTTTATTCTTTCAAATGATCACAGAAAATGTGTAACGAAGACAAATAAGTTGTCTTTGGGAAAACAAATCAGTATAAATACATATTTTTTTTTACAAATTTAGCAATAAAAAAAACAGACTGTTTCATAAGATATATACGCTACATACATTTGATTCCACAGATAAGCGCAATTTCACGTGTTCATTCCGAGTATCAAGCCACATTCGATAACACTTCATCTGGTAACACTCTGAATGACGTTACCTTAAACTTCGGATGTTTTTCATGTAAAAATATTCACTCGATTTGATTTAGCAAAACGTTTTTTGTTTTAAACTTTCAAGTTCATTTCCCCATTTCTGACAATTTTGTTTCTGCAATTTGTGTTGAATATGTCATAGATGTACTATTATAACAGGTTATTATTTTTATATCTTTGATTTAAAACTTGAACGTTAACACTGTGTAACTGCTGACAAACCGTTAAAACGAAAAGCATGGACAAAGAGCTAAAAAAACAGTTGTCGGTTTCATCGCATCACATATAACTACTTTTTCAACAGCTCTGTTTGACTAAAGAACCTGATTCTTTGCTTGGGAAATGTATCCTAAGTGTGTCATATTATGGATAGATAAACTAATATTGCATTTGCATGATAAAAGAGTAACATTAAATGAATTGGTAATGTAGCAGATGGCCTGAAGTATCACATTCAAATTATTTGGTCACGTTATTAACAGTATTATGGAAAAGATTAAATTGTATAGTTATCGCACTTGACGGTTTAAGGTTGACATCTTGAGAATGCTTATGCTTTTTTTATACAGCACTGCTTGGCTGTGTGTGCCAAATATTTGCATTTGGCAGCTGTGTCTCTTGATGAGAATAAATTTAATTCCAATTCTCCTTTTTTGACTACAAACACATGGAGACATGCATTTGTTCCAAAAGCTGTAGGCACGAAGTAAGACCCAATCCTTGACCCAACCACACATACACACATGGGTGTACTTAATCAGTCCTTTGACTGTGAGGTGAAAGTGGTGACCCTAAAAGAAACCCCCCATTCACAAACAGTAAAGGAGTCCGACCAATGTTCCCTCTAAGGAGTAGCATATAGTGAGCAAAAAACATTGTTTATGAGCGACATTTTGTTTAAGCCAAAATTTATGAGCACCAACTCCGACGGTCGGAGTGAGCAATCGTGCGATAAGTACGAGCGACGCCGTCGGAATGAGCGATCATGCGGGAAGTATGAGCGACGCTCTGAATTCGTGTGAGCGATCGCTCACGCGCTCAGCTTAGAGGGAACATTGAGTCCGACGTACATGGAAGACATCTTCAATCAAATCAAATCAGATGCCAAGTACTTAGGAACGTAGAGTCCCTGTAATTGAAACTTTGTGAAAAAGTGAAGTGACTATTTAAAAAGGACATTTGATCTTTTTACTTCTGTTTTTGCATTAGGGTAGGTTAAACGAACATTAAAATTTAAAATAAATTGCCTTAAAACTAGATAATCCATCAGTTACTTATATTTAAAGAATAATGACTGACTGACTGACTGAAAGGATTTGTAAGACGTTATGTTGGTATTTAAGGCCTTATATTTTAATATAACAAAGTGTAGTCCAATAAGTGGAGGACAGTGTGGTTCACATATAAGTAAAGATTAATTTCATTTTTCTCATTTCTTGCAGATACTGCCGCCCAAACCCTTTGAGCATAATGGTCTGCCATTGATGGTGCCTTCATGTCTGCCTTATCAGGATTTTAAAGCAAGGGATCAGGCTTCCGAAATACCAAGAGAGCACAATGTACATCCTCCGAGAATTAAAAAGGTGGATTTCCTAACGGTGGTTTTGACTGGCCATTTGCCACATCGCCGTGAGTTTGGTGAGATGCCAGCTAGAGAAAAACGAGAAGAGAATCAGGATGTGCTTCTTGAAGAATGTGCTCCACGTAGCGAGTCGAGCAGTGAGATCAGTCAGAAAAGTACCGAGCGTAGTCAGGATGGGGCGCCGTCCACCCTTCTGGCCGATGATCAGAAAGAATCGAAGGGCAGAGCCTCCACTGTAGAAGGAGATTTGGAGATGGAAGAAGGTTCCAAAACACTTGTTTTGTTTTCTCCTGGAGATGTAAGAAAATCATTAGGTGCTGGAGACTTGGCCCCAGATGTAGATTTAGGAACAATGGCTGCCATCACCCCTCAGAATGAGAGGCCACAGCCTATGGGAAGCCAATTAGATGTTTCAGAGCCAGGAACTTTATCATCTGTGATCAAATCTGAACCAAAACCTCTGATTCCAGCTAGCACTACATCCTCTCCCTTCACCAAAGTTGAGCGTACATTTGTCCATATTGCTGAAAAGTCACACTTGAACATCATGTCTTCCAGTGGCCAGCAGCTAAGGCAGGATGAGTATGGCTTCTTTGGAGTGGTTGATGAGCCTTTGGTAGAGGAAGAGTACCAGGAGCAGGAAATAATTAAAGAGAATGGAGATTTAAGCTCTACTGAAAAGGAGGGAGAGGCAGGCAGTTCAGTATGTGCTGCCATTCCTTCAGAAGACCACAAAATTCTAAATGGCCTGGATGTGTCAATAGAAATAGAACCTGAGAATAAACTAGATAGTGTGCCTAATTTAGTCCTTACAGATGGAGAACCAGAAGTCCAGAAAGATTTGGCTTCACCACCAGAAGAACCTCTAGTAGAAGATGCTAATGCTGAATCTGTATTAGAAGGTCCCAGTACACCTGCTAAGAAGACTGTGCCAAATAAGCCGCTAAAATCCAAGCATCGGAGCCGTATACCTGTCTTGCTGTCTGAAGATGACACCGGCTCAGAGCATTCAGCTTCTTTCTCTTCCAAAGAATGGCTCTATAAACGGGCAAAAAAGCCAGATCTGGTTCGTCTAATCATGGAAAAACGGCAAGGACGTTTAAGAATGGCTTCAGCTGCCTCATCGTCGGCATCTTCTGGAGACGATCAGAGGAGAGCTTCAGAAACATTATCAACCACTGGCTCAGAGGAAGATACTCATGATTCAGATGATTCGCTTACCAAAAAGATAAACAAGCAGAACACAGAACATGAAACCCTGGGCTGGAAAAGTAGAATTCCTAGACCAGTAACACCAGTAAATAGGTTCTCAACACAGTTAGCGCCTAGAAGGTCTTCTCAAACCCTGCAAACAGCACTTACTACACAGAAATCAGACCCTCAAGGAACAATTAGGTATGTGCCTTTAAGATTTTGTAATAACTGTGTTCATACTTGTGGTTTATTGTGATGGATTTGGATGTAAAATGTACGAGATGCAAAAAACCTAAAAACATTTTCTTTGCAAAAAGTTGTATTCTGACCATACAGTATTTTTAGTAATCAGAAGGCAACGACACATGAAGAGTACTGTATGTGCATTTTCCTGCTTGCTTGCAGTTGGTACTAACAGCATTCTGACCAACAACTGACTCCGTGCCCCCCATAAGCCTCATCAAGCAATATTTTAATGTCTTTTTTACACTCGCCTTTAGAAACTGTTTATTCGGGCATTTGCAGCACCGGTGCAATAGTTTTAAATGCAGATTATAAAAGGTTGCCTGACTGGAGTTTGCAGGGACTCGGGTGCCACTATGACAGTAAAGAAGACTCTGAACAGGAGCCAGTCAGAAAGAGTTAAGAAGCTCCCATTTTCAGTTGGACAGTTCCTTTGCATGGTAGGTTGTGTGGACCACTAGGGCGTGTACAGCCGCCCTCACCCGACACAAACAGGCAGAGGCATGAGTTTGCCACCCAGCACACATTTATTCACGTGAGAAAGCGCTTTTCTATTGCTACTTACAGTACAAAAAGTTCCCACTGCACAGTCCGGCACAAAACCCTTTTCTTCTCTCCTTCTCTTCCTTTTTCTCGCCTCCACTCCTCCTCCAGCAAGCTTTGCCCTCTTCCACCTGACTCTGGGTCTTGAGTGGTGCTGACTTGCTTCTTTTATAGGGCACCTAGAAGGAGTCCAGGTGCCCAACGAGCTTCTTCCGGCGGCACTTCCAAGTGTGGCAGAAATGCTGCCAAATAGGGCCCTGCAAATGTCCAGGCACCCCCTTGGTGGTGGCCACAGGCCCCAGCAGAGTTGAGCTTCCATGCTCCTAACCCTTGACCCTCTGGAAGCCAGGGGGGGCTGCCCTCTATCGGTCTGGGGGGGGAGACGATCTTGAAAATACTCTTTCCACCAGCACTTCCATGGTTGGGGTGTCCCAGCCGGATAAGAGACCCGGTCATCCATCACAGTTGAAAAAAGGGGGGCCAGCTGTTTACAATAAGCCATACTTTATACATATGTGATCCCAGAAGTTAAGTAAACTTTAATGTTTGCAAGTTAATTTTCATCAGTTTTCTTCAAGGTACACATACATGTCTCTCTGTTATAAAATGTTTGCGAAGAGATTTTTTCAAGTCCCGCCCTCCTCTCGACCATTTATGGTTAACGGCGCGCGGTCCTCTCACCTCTCATTCATGTGAATGCTTTTGTCAGATGCAGTTCCTGTGCTCTCAAGTCTTATAAATTTTTACGCTTTCCTCACTTTAAGTTCCCAATAAAAGAAGACGTATTATGTCCAAATCTTATTGAAGAATTTCATCCCGAAGGGTTATCAACAGAAAAAATGAGTACACGGGCAATCCTAGCACTGAAAAACGATGAAGTCAAACAAATTAACGGCAAAAATGTCGATCAGTTACACATCAAATTAGTTAACTGCGTATCAATAGACTCTGCTGAAACAGTTGGTGGTGATGGTGCGGAAGATGAAAACATCAACTTACAATATCCTGAAGAATATCTACAACCGTTAACACTACCTGGTCTTCCACCGCACAAATTACTGTAGAAAGAAGGATGTATCATAATGTAATTGCGTAATTTATGTCTGAGTGATGGGCTATGCAATAGGCAAGATGAGTTGTATTCAGAATTGTTCGAACAATTCTAACATGTAAAATTTTAACAGGTGACAAGAAAGGTAATGTAGTACATCTTCATGGGATAACATTAGACACCAAAGGAGATCTTGATATGCCATTCGTATTAAAATGTTTACAGTTTCCCATTAAAATAGCTTTTCCAAAGACGATTAGCAAATCACAGGGATTAACATTCGAAAAAGTCTTTATTTAATAGAGAGAAAATAACGATATTCACTCCTGGGCAGTTATACGTTGTGTTGTCACGATGTAAGTCCAAACACGGAATCAAAATTCAATGCAATATTGACGAAAAGTTAATTCCACATATTGTTTTTACTGAAGTTTTGCAGTAAAAGTGTAAGTTTAAAAAAGTATTTGCATGTTAATTTCAAAGCCAAACAGAGCGAAAACATATAAAGCAACGAATACCTCTAACGCAACATGAAACTTAATTTTCTTTCAATTTGTTACGTTTTACTATTTTTTACTATGGTTAATTACTCACTGTAATGTAAAATAGTTAGGTCTATTATTATTATGTAACAATTGCCATGAAAATATCAATCTGTTTAAATTGTACATCCACTACCCCATACACAAGCATCAGAGCTGTGAAGTGGGTAGCACATAGAGCCCGTCCGGGTGTTGGTGAGTGAAGCGAGCAGGGGGCAGAGCCCCCTAGTTCAATAAAAATTTGATTGTCAAGAAAAGCATATGGCTGCATGCACAACTAGAAAGCAGTTTAATGTACATTACAAAGTATCAAACTCTGTATGTTTAGCTTAGATTACTCACATAACTGTACTGTTGCAGACTGTCAAGTGTACACCAACCAGACATGTCCACAGAATTCCTAGGATTGTAGTATAGCACACCGTCCTGTAACGTGTAGCTGATTACACACACACTGAGTAGCATGCAGGTCTAGATGAGGCAACACAACAGGAATTGCATGGTGTGATGGTGAAATTAAATGTTAAGATCTTAAACAGAGCATGCAGAAGGCTGCAGCAACAAAATCTAAAAAGGTTAAATACAAGAACAGTTGTATCTAGTGTGGGGAACAGCCCAGACACAGACAGGTAGACATGATTTAAGCACCACAACACGTTTATTTACACTATTTACACAGACACAGCCCAGTGCCGCAGCACCAATCACCCCAAAGTCCAGGCTTCTTCACTACAATGCCTTTCTTCATCGCCTCCACTCCTCTGAGCTCCGTCCTTCTTCCACCCGACTCCAGCCCCTGAATGGAGGGAGGCAGCCCCTTTTCTAATCACCCGGATGTGCTCCAGGTGTCTCCCGATAATCTTCCGCCGGCACTCCCCAGTGTGGCGGAAGTACCGGCTTCGCACCCGGAAGCACTCCGGGTGTCCCTGATCATCTTCCCCCCAGCACTTCCGGGTATGGTGTGAGTAGGGCTCTCCAGGCATTGGGGCGCCCCCTGGCGGTGACCACGGGCCCCTATAGGGTTGAGCTTCCAAGCTCAGTTTCCGTGGTCTCCAAAGCCACCAGGGCGGTCACCCCCACATGGTCTGGGGTAGGCGTAAGCCCTCCTCTGGTCCTTCTGGGCGTCCTGGCTGGGTACCACCCCCAGCCTCCTGCGACACTAGTTAAACACAAGCCGAGTAGTGAATCCAAAAACAGGCAAAGAAAAAATTTCCAAAATTACAGAAATGAAGCTTGACGAGAGTCTTTGGTATAGGGACAGAATATACAGCATTAGAGTAAAGAAGTGCATCATTAGTCAAACTAATGTAAAAGAAAAACATCATTCACTGTGGCATTTGTACACTTTACCATTTGGAAACATTTTTGCAATATAAGAAAAATCAAAGAAAATAGGCAATAAACCCTCATTGATGCTTAGAAAGTTCAGTAATCCCTCCTCGATCGCAGGGGTTGCGTTCCAGAACCCCCCGCAAAAGGTGAAAATCCGCGAAGTAGAAACCGTATGTTTATATGGTTATTTTTATATTGTCATGCTTGGGTCACAGAAACACAGGAGGTTGTAGAGAGACGGGAACGTTATTCAAACACTGCAAACAAACATTTGTCTCTTTTTCAAAAGTTTAAACTGTGCTCCATGACAAGACAGAGATGACAGTTCCATCTCACAATTAAAAGAATACAAACATATCTTCCTCTTCAAAGGAGTGCGCGTCAGGAGCAGAGAATGTCAGAGAGAGAGAGAAAAGCAAACAAATCAATAGGGCTGTTTGGGCTTTTAAGTATGCAAAGCACCGCCGGACAAAGCAGTTACAAGAAAGGCAGCAGCTCACACTCCCTCTGTCAGGAGCAAAGAAAAAAATCAGAGAGAAAATCAATATGTGCCTTTCGAGCTTTTAAGTATGTGAAGCACCGTGCGGGAAGCCTGTCGCTTCATGAAGCAGCTGCACAGAAGGGAGCAACGTGAAGGTAATCTTTCAGCATTTTTAGACGAGCGTCTGTATCATCTAGGGGTGCGAACAGCCCCCCTGCTCACACCCCCTCCGTCAGGAGCAGAGAATGTCAGAGCAAGAGAGAGAGAGAGAAAAGTAAAAATCAAAAATCAATACGTGCTGTTTGATCTTTTAAATATCTGAAGCACCGTGCAGGAAGCATATCGCTTGACAAAGCAGCCATATGTAAGCCCAGCAAAGAAGAGAGCAATGTGAAGGTAATCTTTCAGTGTTTTTTGAGGAGAGGCCGTATCCTCTAGGGGTGCAAACAGCCCCCGTGCTCACAATATATTTGAGGAGTTTTATTTAATAGGTAATACGCGCTCTGGTTGGGTAGCTTCTCAGCCATCTGCCAATAGCGTCCCTTGTATGAAATCAACTGGGCAAACCAACTGAGGAAGCATGTACCAGAAATTAAAAGACCCATTGTCCGCAGAAATCCGCGAACCAGCAAAAAATCCGCGATATATATTTAAATATGCTTACATATAAAATCCGCGATAGAGTGAAGCCGCGAAAGTCGAAGCGCGATATAGCGATTGGCCAGTCAGCCTTGCAGTATTCTCACCATACCTTTCTTCATGTATGCAGTCTGAATTTTTTATTTCCAACTTGGGGCTTCAAGGTTGGAGACCTTGCTAAATAACCTGTTGGTTGATATTTTTGTGAAGCAATTTGAAAGGTTCATGAATGTGTACACTGTAAAAAACAAAAAAATAATGATAAATTTACGGTAAAGTACTAGCAGCTGTGGTTGCCAGAATTTTACCGTAAAATAGAAGGCGACAATATTTTTAGGTCTACGGTATAACTTTATAGTAAATAACTTTTTTCTGTACAACACATTCCAATAGAAGTTAACGTTTAACCGTAACCTGAAATCCATGCACTGTAATGAATATGCTAATCAATAAACTCTTAGAAAATATTGTCAGGACCAAACACCAGTACACAGTTTGCATCAATAAAATAACAACAATCAATAGCAAACGTGATGAATCATTTAATTACAGTACACATTGGAAAGAATTCAGTGTTTAAGGAAGTTATGGCACATTGCCTGGTGGAGAAGTAACGTTTACTTTTGTGGTGTGTGGTGGCCTGCCAGGGTGCCAGCTTATCGAACACAACCCACCAAAAATCAGCTTCCATAACCTCAAAAAACCTTCAGCATGCAGGGAAAAATAAGTCCGCTAACTTGAAGTTTTTTTTTCCCTCCTGTGCAAAGGTATGCGGATCACCAGGACCAATACGGTAAAGGAGGCGTGTCCTTATGCAAATATCCTAACTTCGGGGTTACTGAATCAGCGCTTTACATTTTACAGTTGTCTGCCTTTGCAGTTTAACAGTTTTACACTGTCAAATTAAAAGCGATTTTTTTCAGTGTAACTCTAATGTATCAGTAAACGGTACGCAGCATATTTAGAAGGTAGAAAAATATCGATTTAAGAGAACTTGGCTGTAAAAAATAATGAAATGCATTGTTTAAGATATACAGGTAATTTTCAGTAGAACATAAGGTAACTTTCCTTATTTTCAGAAAAGGTATTTTACTTTCACCATTTACCGTATTTTTACGGTTAAATTTACTGATATTTTTACAGTGTACATCTTAATATTTTGGATTAGCTGTCTCCTTATTTTCATGCGTCATATTCATTGCATATTCGGCTTTCAGTGCTGAGTGCGTGATGTTGATTTTTAGATCTCTTTGAATGTTGTACTGTATAACAATACGTTGACAGGTCTTCATTGTGTGTATTTGTGTGTGTTTTGCTGTTTTTTTTTTTTATTTTTCAGCTGACGGTATTTCATCCCTGGTCAGGTAGCCTAAGACATAATGAAGTGTGGTGTCTCTTGCCAATTCAAACTTCTACTACACTTTCAAAATGCCTTTTTTCTGCCTTGTCCCCTGCCAGCACATTAATCTGCAATTAAATACTCAGTGAGGCAGAAAGGATGGACGTTTTTTACAAAATCACAAAATTGTTAATTTTTTCTTACAAAGAAATTTATTGAAAGATTTGTGTTCATGTTGAAATAGCATTTGACAAAATCAAGTGTGGAAAACAACATCTCCCATGTGGTGTCCATTATGCATTTCTGAAGGCGTTCATGGAAGTTGGCCTCCACTCTTTTCAACATCGCTCTGTCGATTTGGGCGACTTCCACGCGAATGGCTTCCTTCAGTTCCTCCAATGTACGGGGCTTATGTTCGTATACATGTGCCTTGAGGTGACCCCACAAGAAATAATCGCACATGGATAAGTCAGGGGACCGAGGAGGCCAATGAATGGCATCAAAGCTGGAAATGAGGTGACCAGGGAAGAGAGGGCGAATAACATCCATTGATACTCTAGCTGTGTGGGCTGTCGCCCCATCCTGTTGAAACCACACACGTCGGATGGATGGGTATACGTTTTCGTCGTAATTCAGGTAAAAAGACGTTGTCATCTCGATATAGTGCTCCGAACGATTACTGAGGCCAAGTTCAGAAGAATGCTTCCGAGCAGATCGACTTGGACTGCGCAGCAGGACTAGTCGTACGCTTTCCACATTTTCAGGAGTACGTGCCATTCGTGTAGCGGTCATTTGTTCATTAGTGTACCTCGTGTACGAAGTGCTTTAACCCAACGTAGGATAGTGTTAAGAGCGGGAACAGCTTTATTTCTGTGGATATTGAAATGACAACGAAACTCACGCTGAACTGCGGTAATAGATTGGTTGTCCTTGACAAAATAGTCGTACGCAAAAATGCGGTGTTCTATCGTCCACGGCTCCATAGCTTCAACTAAAAAGAAAATAAAAAAATGCTAAGACTTCGCAAACCTAACGCCACCTACCACACATCTGTCACTCCACCTAGCGGTGAGTTCCAGCCATTTCAAAGACGTCCGTCCTTTCTGCCTCACCCTGTATCTTATGTATTTTACTATCTGAAGTCTGATCATCTAAAGAGTGTTTGTAAGTGACGCTTGCACAGCAGGAAATGGAAAGAATGTCCAGTTAAAAAGGATGATTTTGTTTTCTGGTCTCAATGTATCATTGAGTGCACGTAATTTCTTTTGATTCAAGAGTAAATGTGCAATTGTTAATTTTCTCCCTTGGTGTTTTTTAATCAACAGACAATATGTAAGCGTAAGGTTAAATATGTCATTTTTGTGATGTTTCAGGCTGCAAGCGCATAAAACAGGGAACACAAGCGTGAATGTCCATTATGAGCAGAGGTCAAAGCAGATGGCGTCACAGGTCCAGATGTCACCAAGCCCAGCTACTTTCCAAGGTAGCCCTAGGATACCCCTGCGTGTGACACCCCGAAGTTCCATGTTACCCCCTCCGCGAAGCCTCAGTGCATCTCCAAGAAGCTATTCCACCTCCCGAACGGACAGTCCCTCTCCATCACGACAGCGAAGGCAACCAGTGAGCACTGAAATTAAGAGGCAGTTTATTTCTTTCAGAGCTAACACTGCCCTTCCTCTTAGGCCAAAAGCTCAGGCAACTGGGACTGCAGAGGATTCGGCATTGCTACCTGCTGGAAAGTCTGCAAGAAAGGTGAGGTCACAACTGCAAGTTCAGCCAACCAAAGGAAGAAAAGAAGTATTTGAAAGCAAGGTTGCTGCCAGATAATGATCTTACTGCCATCAGCCAGTGCTACATGGTAATTCATGCTTCTAATCTACTAAAAAATCTCACACCACTGTATGTACTGAGTCAGACCAAATAAACATTAGTGGTTTGCAAAGGTTATTGCTCTGCTGCTTAGTTTCACAATTATTTTTCAAGTACATCCACAGGAATAACACATTTATATGCATAAGGTATTTCTATAATGTGCTTAAGTATAATCAGAAAATGCAAGGGTACGTTTACTACATATCCTTTCATTTATAAACATTCTGAAGAGTTCTAAAATTATATTACAATATTTGATCTTGAGAAAGTTTTTTTCAGTAATGGGAAAATTAGATTCTGTACACCTAATTTTACATCATTCTGCACGTAGCTCATTTTACTGTTGAACTCCATGAAGTCATTCGCAGTATAAATCAGTGGCACGTTTTTTGCCTTTAGACCAGCCAAGAAGAACATGTACCAATTAATTGCACTTAAATTTTCAAATGTGAGCGAAAACCGAAAAATCGTAAAAATTAAGTTAATATGGATTCAGTGGTAAAAGATAATAATAACCTGCTACTCTGAATTAGAAGAAACCGATTTTAGAACCATTTGGATGAATTGTTTGTTGTTTACCATTGCATTAGTAAGTAATTTGTAAGAGAGGCATTTAAATAAAATATCATCTGAGTTTTGGATTTCTACTTTTTCTACATGCTATATGTTATAAAGTACATTTTTAATTAAAATAACACTTAAGTTTATAGTCTTTTGTAATGTCAGGAATTTTGAAGCGTTATTTTTGTTCCATTATATTCTAGTTGTTCCTAAGAGACATGAATATAAAATGCTAATAAATGCAAAAGTGTTTTAGTGAGACAGTGAAAACTTTAAAAGTGTACTTTGCAGCGCTTTTATCTTTTAAGAATATTCGGCCAGCCCAAGTCAGAGATTTTGAGTGAAGCTGCAGTGACTTAGGATCTGCAGTGCCATTCAGTCGTGGTCCTAATGTTTGATCATCTCAGTGTCCCACCAGCAGATGCCGTCTCTTGTCTCACCACCCCTCCTGTGTTCATTGGCCATTGACTGGGCCTCCCACTTGTATTTACATGGCCACTGTACTTACCTGGCACCTGAACCTGTTGTGCCCATCTGCTGGCATCTTTAAACAGGCCGTTGATTTTCAGTATTGTTCTTTCATTTCTGATATCTTTGTTTCATTCTCTGTGTTCCCTCGGCCACTGATCTTTGCCACCTTGTTCAGCCTCACTTTGTTTGCGTTTAACTGGTTTTATTCTGACCTTGGCATCTGTATTTTGTTACTAAGCTATTAGTTTTTTTTTATGTTTATTGCTATCCTTTTACTGCTCACCTCTTTTGTTTTGACAGCATCTCCTCTTCCGGCTGTTAGCCCCATTAATATTTCATCATCTCATAACATCATCACCTGTACTCGAGCTCAATTCCACACTCACAAGTGACATTATTCTCAAAGAGAGGTTAGCTGTGAGTGCTAAAAGGAAGAAAAGATCTGTTCTGCGCATGAATGGGGATACGGTAGCATATAGTTTTGTTTTCTAAAATTAATTTTAAAAAGCAATCCAGAGATATTGTGAATAAAATGATAATGATATTTCAATGTATTCCAAAATGTATAAATATTCAATACTGATTGTACTTTATGTATTTATCACTAAACAACCTGTTTTTTTCTAAATAATGGGTTTGCAAGACCTAATGTGTCTACTCTATATGTGTGTGTTGAATCAACGTCAGTAACTAAATTAGTTAAACTGTGACAGGAATTTACTGTAAGTCACTGGGACCCTATAGATGGCTTAAATAACAGACGCACCAGTTGGGCCAAATCTTGACTTCATTATCTATAATGAGTCACCTCTAACTCTAAATTGGAAAAAGAGCTTTGTGTATATTGTTGTTTATTTGAAAATGAATATCTGCCATATTTTCAACAATCAAATCTTTAAAAGTAAACACTATATATTTGTTACCGGCCATGTATGAAAAGCAGGCATTGTATTGAATGCCGATTATTGGACGGCAAAGTATGAAACAATTAATATGTCACACATTTCATAGGCATTCTATGCAATGCCAAAAGACAAACCGTCAAAGTATAAAATACTCCCGCTAATGACGTTTCTAATGTCACGTGGCAATAAGTAGGTTCATATTTTATTTTCTCTTGTTTTTCTCAATATAAGAAAGTCCTATACTTTATTTTGTATTTCTTTCATTTTCATATATGTCTTTTCAATAAAAGCCTTTTCATGACTCTCTTTTAATACTTTGCCTAAATAGCATTTGTCATTCTATATAATGCCTATAGGTATTACATACAATGCCTAGGGAAAGTATATATAATATTAAAATAATTTGGATATTCTATACTTTGCCCAAAAACACCAGGTATTCTATATATTGCCTAGGCATTCTACAGTATACAATGCCCGCCTTTCATACATTGCCAGTAACATATTCATTATATAGAGTTTACTGTCATCTTTCACCATCCTTAATTACAAAATATGAGAAGCTGACTCTCAGTGGATGCCCGAGATCCACTTTTGTAAGATGGTTTGCAGTTCTGAATTTGCAATGACAATCAACACAAATATAAACTGAACTCCAGACAAAATGTGTCTTTCTTTTAGCACTTTGATTTCAATTTGTATTATTATTATTACATTGAGATTAGCAGAATAGGACAGTAGGGCATTGATTTGGAAAAAGGTAAATAAACCTCACAATCACATTTGATTAATTAAATGTATTTTCATGCAGCTTAATTGCATTCTATTACTTTTTTTACTTTCTCATATATGAAGTATAGGGAAAGTATTGGAATCGCCCAAAAATTGAATTTTGAGATTTTAATGAATCTCAACATTTTAGACCTCCCTGACATTCTCGTATACGAAGTGTAGGGAAAGTATTGGAATTGTCCAAAAATTCTATTGAAAAATTTTGATGAATCTCGAGGTTTTAGACCTCTGAGTCCGAAAATACCATTTTTAGAATTATGCCTCTGTGTGTGTGTGTGTATGTGTGTGTGTGTATGTAAACACAATAACTTGAGTACGCTTTCACTTCATTTGGTCAACCAAATTTTCCATACAAGTATTAGGTACAAAACATAGATTTCTATCAACTTTTGGGCTATTTCTGTTAACCAGAAGTGGTACTTTACCTTTTATTCATACAGCTGCAGAGTCCAATTTATTCAACTTTACTTTTATAATAATTATTCAGCATATTAATTTGATTTGATTTGTTGTTGATGGTTCTTTAATGTACATAATATGAAAATATAATCATTGTCTTGCGGTTAATATACGAGAAAGTCGAGGGGAGACCACGGCCGATTTTTTCTATTAGTGTCATATATTTGAAAATCTATCTAAAAGTAGTATTCTATGAACACGAATTTGAAACTGACTGTTTATAACTGACTACTCACCTATATAAACATGTGGAAGGCATTTATTCAACATGTTAAATTAAACAATCCGTCATCACACAATTTATATACTGTATATATCAAGTGTGCAATTGTTATGCCAAATCTCATATCTTTGTTAGTGTCATTTATTTTAAGACTTGTTGTGCTCTCTGTCTCTCTTTTCATGGCCTCCTTCTTTTCTGGCTTTCTTAGTTACTGTATGTCATTTTGGTAGTATGGTATGCTCGATGGATAGTGGATTGATGTAAAGCATATAGGAGAAAAGTCTGCAATAACAGCTACAAATCAAACACTGTTTGCTGCATGTAAAATATTTTGAATTCACTTGCGTGACAAATCCTACATGATGGGATATTGTTAATGAGTCTCATACTAAACACAGTCGTCAGTTCTTCTGTTAATTCTCAACATGTTGGGCTGACTCATTTGTTTTTCTTGAAGTATAAATAATATCATTTTCTTAGCCTAATCCCTAATATTTTCTCTTCTTGCTAAAATAGTTATGCAGACTACCTTGGGAACAATTTCAGAAGGATCCCTGGGATGGGCAGCAGTCCTAACAATCTATGTAAGGCTGGCACATCCTCCCTTATAACCTAACCCAGTGTATACTTCCGTGGGTGGGTGTGTGTGTGTGTGTGTGTGCCCTGCGGTGGGCTGGTACCCTGCCGGGGTTTGTTCCTGCCTTGCGCCCTGTGTGGGTTGGGATTGGCTCCAGCAGACCCCCGTGACCCTGTATTAGGATATAGCGGGTTGGATAATGGATGGATGGATAGATGTAAGGTAATTGAAAGGAACTACTCTGGGCATCTCTCTCCTAGGAGGATTCGCTTTGCCGACGTGCTTGCATTGCTTGTATACTTTATTAATCCCAAGGGGAAATTCACATTCTCCAGCAGCAGCATACTAGATGGATACTCAAAGAGAATGAACGTAGACATGTGAAGAACATGCAAGCTTCACCTGTAACTGAAGTAGGAGGTAATCCCAGATCTTTTACAAGTGATTCACATCCACAGTAACCCCTGGGCTACTTCCAAATTTAAATAACTTGATTCAAAATTAATGAGGTCGAACTTGCTACTAGCCCCCTGCAGTAAATGTTAAGTTTGTAAGAAGTTTCACAAATAAGAGTCTCTCGCTTTGTTTTAATTAGCTTACATCCAAGTCGTTCCAGCATCTCATCCAGAGGCTCTGTAAAAGTTGTCGAAATTTCATCCACGTGACTCGCCAGTTTATTTTAGATTCCCACAGAATTGTATTATACAGTGAACATCTAACACCTGTGATTTTCTCCAATAATTCACTTTAATTTTTTAAAGTTAAAGAAATTAAAATTCTATAAAAAAAAATCTGCCTAATTTCTTAGAGACTTTTTTTTTTTCATTGCAGTGCTGGCTATGGTATAATTAGGAAAATATTGTAGTGCTTGAAAAACGGCAGGATCAGTTAGTTTCACACGTGTACAGTGTTTAAAGATCTCCAGCCTGAAGTGAAAAATAAATGCAATCCTATTTTAAAACTGAACCTTTTTAGTCTAAACATATTCCTTTTGTGGAGCTGTTATATTATTAGTGCCTAACCACTGGTTCGGTGTGCTTAGGGAAACTCCAGCAGCACAGAAGGCCCTCACTCTTGTCTTCCTAGATTGTGTGCTGCAGTGTGTTACAGCAGGTCTGAAGAGAAACAAAAACAGGCAAAATTTATTTTAATGCTAGAAAAAATGAAAGCAGTTAACCTGAAATGTTATACTTCCGTATTGAGTGGCCTGGTGGTGCATAGTCTCAAGAGATGAAATGCAACTACAACTGAAAAAGTTACATTTCTTCACAAAATAATTGACTTGTACATTTTTACAACACCGATGGACCCCATTATAATTTAATTAAAGCATAAAGACATCCTTCTTTTTAAATTATGTATTGATGGGTGTGTTGTTGTGTGACTTTATCTCAGACTTCCAAGAAAGTCATCCACTGTGAATTACTCCAAGATTTACCGACACATAAAAATAACAAGGGCAGATTTCCATCAATCTGTCTGTCCGTTTTTGTAAAATTACTCTTGAAAATACCTGGGAAGGCTGACATTTTGTACAACAAATAGCCATAGTCAGTTAATACCGATTATATGTTTTCTTCTGGTTTGATCTACCTCATCTTTGCTTTCATTTGTTGTTTTATGTATTGATTTCACAATTTTCTTTACAGTATTTCATTTTATCAAAAAAGCGCTTATTACATTTGTGTTGTATTCTCACTTTTAAATATGTCGGCACATTCTTTGGGACCATATCTAACAATTTTTCTGAATGAATGCCCATTGACTTTGGTTAGGAAATGTGATTTCAATTTCTTTCAGTTTTGTTTACGCACCCGTTGTAAGTCGGGTTAACAGACCAAATTGGTTGAGAGAGTAACTTTATTCTCCTTTTATCTTATATGTAAATGTCTACATGTGGAAGTGTGTGTGTCTGTCTGTCCAGCCCGGAAGTGAGAGGTGGAGTCGGGGTGAAGGCTTCGCCTCCGAGGAAACAGAAAACTCACTTAGCTACTAATAACACAAGCGAGGGCAGCACACCTGCAAAAACGAAACCTCCGAAGAAAGACAAATTCACTTAGCTGCTAACATCGGCAAAACGGTATCCTTTTTACTTTTCCTCCCACCATTAATGCACAAGCGATGCAAGCACATCAGCAAAACAAAACCTCCGAAGAAAGATAAAGTCGCTTAGCCGCTAACATTGGCAAAACAATATCCCTTTTACTTTTCCTTCCGCCGTTAATGCACAAGCGATGCAAGCATGTCGCCAAAACAAAACCTCCGAAGAAACACAACGTCGCTTAGCCGCTAAAATCGGCAAAACAGTGTCCTTTTTAATTTTCCTTCCACCGTTAATGCACAAGTGATGCAAGCATGTCGCCAAAACGAAACCTCCGAAGAAACACAACGTCGCTTAGCCGCTAACATCGGCAAAACGGTGTCCTTTTTACTTTTCCTTCCGCCATTAATGCACAAGCGATGCAAGCACATCTGCAAAACAAAACCTCCGAAGAAACACAACGTCGCTTAGCCACTAACATCGGCAAAACGGTGTCCTTTTTACTTTTCCTTCCGCCGTTAATGCACAAGCGATGCAAGCATGTCGCCAAAACAAAACCTCCGAAGAAACACAACGTCGCTTAGCTGCTAACATTGGCAAAACGGTGTCCTTTTTACTTTTCCTTCCGCCGTTAATGCACAAGCGATGCAAGCACATCTGCAAAACAAAACCTCCGAAGAAACACAACGTCGCTTAGCCACTAACATCGGCAAAACAGTGTCCTTTTTACTTTTCCTTCCACCGTTAATGCACAAGCGATGCAAGCATGTCGCCAAAACGAAACCTCCGAAGAAACACAACGTTGCTTAGCCGCTAACAGCGGCAAAACAGTGTCCTTTTTACTTTTCCGCCCGCTGTTAATACACAAGCGATGCAAACATGTCGCCAAAACGAAACCTCCGAAGAAACACAACGTCGCTTAGCCGCTAACATCGGCAAAACGGTATTCTTTTTACTTTTCCTCCCGCCGTTAATACACAAGCAATGCAAGCACGTCGGCAAAGCGAATCCTCCTAGGAGAGAGATGCCCAGAGTAGTTCCTTTCAATTACCTTACATCTATCCATCCATCCATTATCCAACCCGCTATATCCTAACTACAGGGTCACGGGGGTCTGCTGGAGCCAGTCCCAGCCAACACAGGGCGCAAGGCAGGAAACAAATCCCGGGCAGGGCGCCAGCCCACCGCAGTACCTTACATCTGACAATTTCAATTGTTTCTAGGACCCCAGGCTTTTTACAGCACGTGCTTACACAGCTTGTGAATAAATAATTAACCATAATTAACTTCAGTGATGAGGCAGACACAGGCCTTTTTTAGCACAGGTCTCTGAAGTTCATTAACTCTTATACTGTACACACACACACACACACACACACCATATAATTTAATCACAGATCTCTCAACTCTTTTCTCATGTCAGACACAGAATGTTAATCCTTCTTGGCTAAATTCCTACACGTTTTCAGAGAATGCATGTAGAGTGTATAACGGACACAGCACTCCAGGTTAATCAATGCATTGGCACTGAACCACGTAACATAAAAATCATCTGGGACTTTTCTAGCTTTGATTTTTTTTTTTTTTTTTAATTTCCGCTATAAAACAATTGTACAATTATGTTACACAAACTGATGTGTGCATCCTTACAATCAACTTTTTGTTCATGAATCTCTGTGTTAAATTTTTGACAAGTGCAGGCCCTGAGAGATGTGCTGTACACAAACCATCTAATGCTTGTTTGGTCTGAACTTTACAATAAAGGGAGAGATGTCGCAGCACTAATGCCTTGAGTTTCATTTTTTTTCCCCAGTCTCATAATGGGCTTGCCTTTTAATACTGCTATAAGATTTCAATGTCTTATATAGTTTAAGCAAACAATGTATATAAATATAAATATATATTAATATCTCTGGAAATTAAACACATCTTTATTTTTATCTGGGAAAGATTGTTGAATCTTTGTTTTGCAGCATTTGGTTTTCTAATGTAAATCAAAGGCTAAATAGACCAGGCACCAATGGTTTGGAATCTCTTACATGACACCTGTAGATATATAAAAAAAAGAATAATTTAAAAAAAACTGCAGATAAACTTTAATACAAAATGATGTGCTTTTTTATTTTAATGTTTTAATCATGTATTTGTTCAACTTTTTCAGGCAATATGAGCAAAAGAAAAAAAGAAATGTGGTAGATTAAGCATTAAATTACTGTACAGTAAAAATTAGCAACAGCATGGAAGATCAAGAGCTGGCAAAGAAACGTCCTGGTACTGAGTAGGGGGAGGGGGGGGGGGGGGGGGACTCAAAAGTGTATTCATCTGACAGGTCCTTGTTAGAGTCTGTGCAGGTCTACAGTAAGTACTGACAATATAGAAATTCACAACAGGACTTTCAGAAATGGGACTGCACTGATATTTTAATAGCTGAAGGCAGCAGTCTGCTGTGCAAAGTGAAGTAAAACAGAAGATGCTGCATGTGGCGTAGTCGGCACGACATTTGGACTTTCATTGCTAAGCAGTCATTTATAGCAACACTTTCATCGAGCATCTCCGTTTGTCATTTAGTTGTAAATGTCGGGATCTTTTATTAAGCGTTTTTGATTTGAATAACAGGCTTTCCTGCATTTTCTTTTTCTCCATATTTAGTTCCCTATCCTCGTTTTTGTCGTTCCCTCTCTCTGGCACCATCGCCCGACTTACTATCAAGGTGTCTAATTTATATCCACTCCACATACTTTTTTTTTCTACTTTAGAAAGCAATGAAATATTCCGTTTTGGAGACGAACAGGGAAATTAATATGCAAGGGAAATCAGCAAGCCACACTCTTTTATAGACTGTACTGTACATTTTAACTTAGTTCTGTTCTCACTTTACTAAAGTTAAGGCAACTAGGAGTGTGGTGAAAGAAAACCTTAAAATATTATCAGTCAGGGACAAGAAAAAAAAACCCTCCATCCAACTGTTATGGGTGCTGGCAAATACTCGGGCCACTCGAGAAAACCAATGACAAGCTAAAAGAAACGTTTCGTGAAGATGCCTTGGTGTCTCTGAAAACAAACTGAAACTGTTTAACGTACAGTTTGTAGGCCACAGCATACGCTGGAAGAAAATGTACACCCACCTAAAAAATGGATTAGTCTGAGCTGAGTGTTTCAGTAGGTCATTAGAGGAAATCTTTATTGGTAGAACATACTTCAAGTTAAAATCTTAGCTTTTATTACACAGACGAGAATTTAACTGTATAATGCAAAAAAGATATTGCAGAGAATCTGCTGAAATGTCACATTGTGCAAAATTCTAAACATAAAACAAATGTCTTCCATAGTTTTTGCTTCTCATAGATTGAAATGCCTTATGTAGTTTGCTGTAAAAATAATCAGATAAACCTCATTGAAAGCAATACGAGTTAAGCCGAACATACACGGATTGAGTAGAATGAATGGTCGTTACTGCTAAATTAAGATTACAGTATGTTGAGATATACAAAACTCTTATTCAAATAAAATTGAAGTGCTGTTGAAGAAATATCGTGAGTGATCACACATTTTAGGGTAAATGTTGTCCATTTTCGTATACGTTCCTGGTCCTAATTACTTTGCCATTAGTTGGATAATGCATTACATTTGTGTCCCATTTTGGCCATGGCCTTGTTCAGGCTGAACCACCTCTTAGTAATGCATGGCTGAAAAAAAAAGATATAAAGTGTTTAATTCATTGCCTAATAAAGTATCTATCTATCTATCTATCTATCTATCTATCTATCTATCTATCTATCTATCTATCTATCTATCTATCTATCTATCTATCTATCTATCTATCTATCTATCTAATTCAAGTTTACCTGCTTATGGGCATTATGTGGTGGCACAATGATTAATTACCATCAATACATCATGGAGTCTGCATCCAGAATTTAAATCCCACATCCAATTGCCGTCTGCTGATTTTCTCTGGATGTGTACTTTCTAATCCCAAAGGCCTGTGTTAGGTTATTGGCGACTCTAAAATGGCGCAGTGTGAGTGTGCGTGTGCTCTTATGTGTGCCCTGAGCTCAAATGGCTGTCCAGCTTTGCCTCATGCAGAATAAGACTTGGCCTCCGTCGGCCTGAATAGAAACGAGAAGGTAGGGACATGTTGTGATGCATGGGTTGGTTTTATCTGGATTTGTAATTTTACAGGTTCAGCCAGTGCAATATTTTAAATCTAATGTCAGCAGCTCAAAGTTTACTTCTAGCACTGCCGTTTTTATATAAATGAAATATTCAAAAATATGATTAAAACATTTTAATATAAAGTCATTTATTTAACAACTACGTTTAGATACATTTCCAAAAATGGTCATGTTGACATCCGCAATTAAGCTTTCCTAAGCTGTGACTGCAGTGTGCCAAGCTATACACATTGAGGACCCTCAGTGGCTATAGCTTTGCACTGAAGGCAGGTTTTAGTTCAGGGGTCCCCAACTCCAGTTCTGAAGGGCCACAGTGGCTGCAGGTTTTCATTCTAACTCTTTTCTTAATCGGTGACCTGTTTTTTGCTGCTAATTAACTTCTTTTGAATTCATTTTATTTGACTTGCTCTTGAAGACTCGGGCCCCTTCATTGTTTTTTTCTTTAATTAGAAGCTAAACAATAATGAGATACAAAATGAACCAAAATGTGACCATCATACAGTATCTGAAAATCAAGAAAGGTGAATGTCTCAGGAATGTTGATCTGCTCAGGCCCACAAAACATTTTCACAGAGCTCTTAGAAAAGAGAAAACCAACAATTTTGAAAATGTCTGCTAATGCACAACAAGAGCAGCAACAAGCCATGGATTTAAAGAACGAGTTTAATTAATGTGGATGAAAAAGGCACACTGACAGCAGGCAGATAATATTTCTTTAGTTCTCTTTATTATTTTACTCGGAGTCACAGTGAGCAGGTTTCAGAAAGCAGGCAATCAATATTACATGACAGCATCAGGGCTCTCTGAACAACTGTTTATTGGGTGGGGCAGGTTTTTGTACCCCTAGAATGCATGATTTAATATTCATTATGAAAATGCAACAGTCAACACTTTATTATACACAATCCTTGAGCCCCTTCAATGCTCCTTGTGCAACTTGATTCCTTGGCTCCGTGTTATGGCGTTCAGATGTAAACAAAGGGAGAACGTGATAAAGCAGTCTCAGTGTGGAAGCTTAGACCTTGAGTCCTTCTGACAAATATTTTTTCTGTTTGCTCAGCAAATCATGTTTTTAAAGCTTACTTCTGCTTAACTCCTTAGACAAGGATTAGTACAAGGGAACAAAGAGAACATTCATCTTCCACATTAACGACGAGACTCAGCGCCCCATTAAGCAACTGGTTCATGTGAAATTGGTTGGAGTTTGAGGCCCTGACTTAGCTGGTCTTCATTTCTGTTCAAGCAATTCACTGCGGTGGGCTGGCGCCCTGCCCAGGGTTTGTCTCCTGCCTTGCACCCTGTGTTGGCTGGGATTGGCTCCAGCAGACCCCCGTGACCCTGTAGTTAGGATATAGCGAGTTGGATAATGGATGGATGAAGCAATTCAGGGGAACAAATCTTAAAAAACAAGTAAATTAAAATGAATGTAAAAGGAGTTAATTAGCAGCAAAAACAGGTCACTATTTAAGAAAAGGGTTAGAATGAAAGCCCTCCAGGACCGGAGTTGGGGACCCCTGTTTTAGTTTGATGTTAACTAAACAATCCGGCAACACAAAGACTAATCCCAGATTAATTCACAGATGACTTGGAGGTTTTTCAGGGTATAAGCTTGTTTCTTGAAAGCTAATTTGTGCAGTGTGTTTTGAATAAATACTCTTCTAAATTTAGCAAAAAGGCTTCTTATGCGTTGTGGTATTTTAATTCGTTTACTTTATCATTAACGTATATAATGACCTAACCTATTCATATTTGTGATTACCACTTTTTTAGTTTATTCTAATGAAAATGTTTAAAAAGAACTGGGAGGAAAATCCATAGATATAGACTTTGCCTAATTTTATTTTTGAAATTGTATATACAAACTCTTATCACTTCAGAATGGAAATGCTTAGTTGAGCAAGGATTTAAATTAAACTCCAGTTAGGAACATAGCTGGAGTTATTTGTTAGGGTGAAATGCTACAAAGCTGCTAACCCTCTCTAATCACAAAGTGGTTTAACATCTTATGAGTATAGAAAAGTGGCATTACAGATGATAACTGACTCGCTTAACTTACATTCTTCACATCGGTTGATCTTTTCTGGTTTTAATGCCACCGTCTCTAATCTGAGACACCGCCAAGTGCTGCCATACTGTGATAAATACAAATGTGAGAGCACAAGTATCTGCTCAGAAAGGGGATATTTCTCTTTATTTACAGTACAGTAATACATCACCAATCAATGGCAAACCTAAAATGAAATATTATAGAAAATAATCAATTTAGAACAATCCAAGTAACCAAGAATCAAATTTAAAATAGAAAAATTAGCACACGTAATAAGATCTGCATGTTTAAAAGCCACACCTTTCTCTTAATATTCTTTTTGTCCACATAGGCTGCCTTGGAGTGGTTTGGTTTTCCACCGCAGAATCGGGTGAATGTTAGCTGAAGTGACGACTGCACTGCAGTGTGTCCCTGTATGGGTGATGGTGAGGGGGGCTCCCAAATTCTGCACAGTGCTGCCCGGATAGGAGTGGACCTCCCCACAGTCCTCAATAGATTTTAAGTTGGGTGAATGGAACTTCATAAACAGTTGAAAAGGTTTGATGGGAACAGGTCATTGAGCCCCAATCCAAGTCCCTAAAGTCCTCCTGTCTACCACACTACTTGGTAGCTTATTCCACGTGTCTGATATTTGCATGAAATGTATCCGTTTACGAGATTCCAACCGTGTCCCCGTGTTTTTGCTAACTCATTTTGAAGCGGAGTCTTTGACGGCTTTCAGTGATGTCTGTAGGAGATGTGAGGGCTAATCAGTCGAGCCTCCTCCTTAAAATGATCGATCCCTTGTGCTGGCTATTTACCATACAGAGTACATATGTACGTAGATTCTTTATTGAATTTATTTATATATGTACTGTAGATTGAGATATTAATCTGTTAATTCCTACAGCTGTCTCACTCATAACACCATTCGTGTCATTGGATTCTTTATTATTTCTATGTATGTATCTTAAGGGACCTGTCAGTGAAGACACTTTTGTTTCGTATTATTCACTACTGCTGGAACCTACATGGTGGATGTACTGTGAGTGTACTGCTTCTGTTTTTAAAGAACATTGGCGTTTCCTGTTTTGATTTTGCTGCTTCACGTTTGAATTGCATTTAAGAACCTCACACACCGCAAAGCATACAAAGCTCACCTTCCTTAGATACACGAAAGCATTCCAATAAAGGACAGACTACCAATACAATAGAAGCAAATGATTGCATATTCAGACTTGATTAGAATAAACTCCAATTCTGATTCACATCCAATACAGTACAAACTCCACGCTGCTACCGGATCAAGGCTACGCTGTAACATCAGATTACTCAAGCGCTCAGTACGTCAAGTCTGAATGTGAAGGAAGAACTTACCATCTGTGCAGTTGTTTCCGAAAGCCTAAACCGTATTTTCCATATTTGATCTCAGTATTATATCTTTGCAATAATACTACAGTTAAAAGAGGGGTCTTTTCATGTAGGCGGATGTCAAGAAAATGAAGATGCTATCATTCTCTTAAAATAAGACAACTGCCTTTATTATTATTATTATTATTATTACAATACAATGGCATTCTTCAAGTTTATTTTCATGGTGATGATGATAATGGTGGTGATGTCCAGTTCCACCAAGGATAACCAATTAGAAATGGACAGGTGGGTTTATTCATGAATTTTATCATCTGCACTCTATAAACTACATGAGTGTTAAAAAAAAGGTTACGCTTACATGTTAGAATTTTTAGGAAAGCAGCTACATAATGTTTACACATTGCAAATAGAATGTAAAAGTAAACTAATATAAAAAAAAAAAAAAAAAATACTGCATGGCGATATTATTGGCCATAAAAGATGGCATGTTATCATATTATTCTTGGAAGATCTTGTAAGGACTCATTTAGCCATCGTTCTTTTTTCTTATTTGGCATATGTCTAATAAAACCTGAAAATGTGGACTCAAGTTTGTATCAGAAAGCAGATATCATTTGTTATTAAGAATTAATTTCAGACCCATGCCATTAAAAGCCTGCAAACTTTTCATTGTGCTTGGTGTTTTGTTCTTAAATGTTTTTGCTCTCCAGTATGCTGTGTTCTGCATTTGAATAATCCGGTTTTATTGTTTTGAGTCCAATCCCTTTAAAGTGCTGCAATTTTCAGACTGTTTTGATGATATGTAGAGTGTTTGTGTGTACGGGAAGCAGAAGAGCAATCAAAATGTACCAAATTTGAGTGATTGTCCTTCTGAAATCAAATGATGTCCCAGCCACGACAGAACGTCTAGTAAATACGTAACAGAGTTGAGCGCAAAGATCAGATGAGTCCTACACCACATCCAAAGTCGTTGCTTTGTGGCCGTCATTTTGTTTGGGTCATCTCGATCACCAAAACCTCCAGTCTCCAATGCTCAACTAGCACACGTGTCCATGTTGCCTAAGGTGGTTTTTACATCGAATGTGATCTGCAAAATAAAAACTTGATTTATTCACCCGGAAACATCTGATGAGGACGTCAGCAAGCTGTTCAATGACGCGAGCAAAGCTTTCTGTATGTGCTTGAGCAACCCAAATATCATCAACACTTAGAAACAAAGACGAGACTGATTTACCTACAAAGATCGGTTAAAATGTTCAAGAAATCATCAGGAGGATCAACCACAACCACACACCTTTCTGTGCCAGACAGCCAGCATGCCGAATGGATAATGTGACAAGCCAAAGCTTAGGTGCAAAGGAGAAACCATGGCATAAAACTGAAGGAATTGGAAATGGGGTCCAAGAAACTCCCTGCACCTGATCAAATGAAGACCAGCAGTCATCTGTTGAGGCGTGAAATGGTTTACCATTCTCGGCAATCAAGAAACACAACATTCCAGTAAGCGGCCTCAACTGTCAGTTTCCTGCAGCCCTCGTCGTCTTAATCTGCTTACATTACGCATACTTGTGATCACCACTGGTGCTCCATCAGAAAGCGATCGATATCCAGGGTCCGGTGTCCCGAATCCACAATCAGAGCTTGGACAGGATAAAGGAGGGTGCGTAGGTCATCCTAGAAGATTACCATCAACAGTGCCATCCAGTGTCAAATAATAATAATCATTATAAGTTGCATTTATACAGCGCCTTTCATAAACCCAAGGCCGCTTTACATATAGATGGGGAAAAAAAATAAGATCACACAGAAGACAAAAGTTCATCGAAGAGGAAAGTTTTCGAGTTGAGATTTAAAGGTGGAGAAACAGCAGCAATATCGGAGAGACCGAGTTGAGGGGTTCTATCGCCTGAAATCCTCAAGCGCAGTTTCGCCCAAGTAACTTGAGTTTTTGAACCCCAAGTTAAGGGGACATGAAAATGGAGACATGATGGTCTGACCAAAAACAATGTTAAAAATGAATAACATTGCCAAAAACAAAATCGAAACACAACATTCCAGTAAGCGGCCTCAACTGTCTGTTTCCTATAGCCCTCGTCGTCTTAATCTTCTTACATTACGCGTACTTGTGATCACCACTGGTGCTCCATCAGAAAGCGATCGATATCCAGGGTCCGGTGTCCCGAATCCACAATCAGAGCTTGGACAGGATAAATGAGGGTGCATAGGTCATCCTAGAAGATTAACCATCATCAGAGACATCCAGTATCAAATAATAATGATCATCATAAGTTGCATTTATAGAGCGCCTTTCACAAACCCAAGGCCGCTTTACATATAGATGGGAAAAAAAAATAAGATCACACAGAAGATAAAAGTTCATTGAAGAGGAGAGTTTCGAGTTGAGATTTAAAGGTGGAGAAACAGGAGCAATCTCAGAGAGACCGAGTTGAGGGGTTCTGTCGCCTGAAATCCTCAAGCGCAGTTTCGCCCAAGTAACTTGAGTTTTTGAGCACCAAGTTAAGGGGACATGAAAATGGAGACATGATGGTCTGACCAAAAACAATGTTAAAAATAAACAACAATGCCAAAAACAAAATCGAAACACAAAGAGGAAGAGGCCATACTGTGATTGGGGAGCCTGGTCATTCACTCCACAACGTAACAGTTTTTTAATGCTATTTTGTGTAATGGCCGAGTGCCACACATTGCCCAAGGGCCAGGGTTCAGTTCTCATTGTGCCACATTTACACATCCCAAAGATGTGTGTGATCCAGACTTGGACTGGTGTAGGAGTGAGAGAGTTGTGTGTGTCCTATGGTGATTGACAGACCTGCCCTGCCCAACAGGCCTGAACTCTGTAATACACCAAAAAAGGCTTCAGAAAATGTGCAAAAGTACGCCTTTTGGGTGCTAAGGTTCAAAACCATGAAGTCTGGTCTGTAAATGCAAGGGTCTCCTGTGCATATGTCTTCTTCTTCTTCTTCTTTATTCCATAGCTGGCGTTTGGAAAGGAGGTCGACCTCTTAGCCAATACACTGCTGTTGGTGCCGCTGGATTCTGTGCTCTGTTCACCACACTCTTCCATGCTAGTCGATCGGTTGTGACGGTTCTTGCTTCGATTGTTGCCAGTCACTGGTTCTTTAGGTCGTTCTCTACGTGTTTCAACCATGTCATCTTCGGTGCTTGTTGTTGTATCCTCCAGTCGGGAGGACGTTTTCTCCATAGGAGTTTGTGCGGTAGTCGATTTCCATCCATCCTACAGAAGTGGCCGAACCATCTTAATCGACGTTTTTGAATTTCCTCCGCAATCGATGCCTGTTGATCGCACCTTTCTCTGATTGTCTCGTTTCGGAGGCGGTCGCGGAGTGAGACACAGAGAATCTGTCTGAAGCATCGCATTTGGAAGGCCTTGAGCTTGTTGAGGCCCGGCTTGAGCAATGTCCATGTTTCCGATCCATAAAGAAAAATTGGAAGGATCAGCGTCCTATATAGGCGTATTTTGGTTTTGATGGTAATATTCGCCCGCTTCCATATGCACCACTTGAGTGAGGCGAATGCTGCTGTTGCCTGGCCGATCCGGCTGTGAACTTCGGCTGCCGACGCTGCTTTCTTCTCCGTGATCAATGATCCCAAGTACTTGAACTTTGGTACCGCGTATGTCTTCTAAAAAGGTAAAGGAGTTGGAAGGGAAGAAGAAAACATTATAGACTTAAAGGAGACACAGTCATGGATGTATTTAAAGAGGAGTGAAGTGCCTCGGGGGGGGGGAACGTTACTGTTGTTGTGCTGAGTGGAAAATACAAATGAGAAAAAGAAAAGTGAGGATCGTAACTTAGAAATTCAAAAATATGTGTGTCTAAACCAAGGGTGTCCAGCTCCGGTCCTGGTGGGCCGCACTGGCTGCAGGTTTTCATTGTAACTCTTTTCCTAATCAGTTTTCACTGCTAATTAACTCCTTTTCCCTTCATTTTAATAGCCCTGTTTTTAAAGATTCAGTCTTCTGAATTGATTCGTTTCTTCATTAAATGGCAGCCAAACAGTAATGAGATGGGAAACAAGCTGACCGATGACCAGCTAAACTGGAATATCAAACTCCAGCCAGTTTCACTCCAACCAGTTTCTTAATGAGAAGCCGATTCTTGCTGTTAATGAAAGCCGTTATTGAATATCAGGACTTGTCACTACTCTCGTTCTGCCACAGCAGACTGTTGATTTTCTGTTTTTCCTAAGACCACCGTCAAGATGTTTTGGTGACCTGAGCAGACCAACATGGCCAAGACCTTCACCTTTCTTTATTTTCAGGTTAGCTGGTCTTGTTTCGTGTCTCATTATTGTTTGGCTGCTCATTAAGGAAAAAGAAATAAGTAAGGGGCCTGAGTCACGTCAATTAAAACGAAGGCAAAACAAGTTAATCAGCAGTAAAAACGGCTCTCTAATTAAGAAGATGGTTAGAATGAAAATCTGTAGCCACTGCGGCCCACCAGGACTGGAGTCGGACACCCCGATCTAAACCTTTCAACAAGAAGCATTGATCCCAGTCAAAAGGATTTGCCATAAATTCCATAACAAGAAGACCACAATGCTACAAATAAAAATCACTTGAAGGAGCGGAGTGATCCAATAGACTCCAGCTGCAGACAAGACACTGTGAAGCCCCAGGCTCATTCAGCATCCGGAGACACTCTGAGGCCCGTGAGGTGACGCCTCTGTCGTCAGCATTCTCTTTAGGCTCCGCCCACTCTCCAGCAATCTCCGACATTATCAAACCTCAGAACTGAACATTTAAACTTAATGATATGGTGTTACAGTATACAGGTCATACAGTTCAAAAGCTACAGACTATGTGTTTTAAAAGTAACATTTCAAAACAAGACTTAAGAGTAAAATAACATTGTTTGCTGTTGTATTATTACCTACAAAAAGAAATGGTCTACTTTTATTAGGTTAGATTAGGTAAGCCCATGGAGAAACTGAAAAATAAATAAAGGTAAAAATAAATTTGGATGTGAGTGTCAGTAGGCTTTGCGCCAAAGGAACCAAGTTACCCGAACTATTTGATAACATTTCAGTTATTGTTTACTGCTCTGATGCTGATCTTTCTGGTCATAAAATACAGTTAGGTCCATAAATATTTGGACAGAGACAACTTTTTTCTCATTTTGGTTCTGTACATTACCACAATGAATTTTAAATGAAACAACTCAGATGCAGTTGAAGTGCAGACTTTCAGCTTTAATTCAGTGGGGTGAACAAAACGATTGCATAAAAATGTGAGGCAACTAAAGCATTTTTTGAACACAATCCCTTCTTTTCAGGGGCTCAAAAGTAATTGGACAATTGACTCAAAGGCTATTTCATGGGCAGGTGTGGTCAAGTCCGTCGTTATGTCCTTATCAATTAAGCAGATAAAAGGCCTGGAGTTGATCTGAGGTGTGGTGCTTGCATGTGGAAGATTTTGCTGTGAACAGACAACATGCAGTCAAAGGAGCTCTCCATGCAGGTGAAAGAAGCCATCCTTAAGCTGCGAAAACAGAAAAAACCCATCCGAGAAATTGCTACAATATTACGAGTTGCAAAATCTACAGTTTGGTACATCCTGAGAAAGAAAGCAAGCACTGGTGAACTCAGCAACGCAAAAAGACCTGGACGTCCACGGAAGACAACAGTGGTGGATGATCGCAGAATCATTTCCATGGTGAAGAGAAACCCCTTCACAACAGCCAACCAAGTGAACAACACTCTCCAGGGGGTCGGCGTATCGATATCCAAGTCTACCATCAAGAGAAGACTGCATGAAAGTAAATACAGAGGGTGTACTGCAAGGTGCAAGCCACTCATAAGCCTCAAGAATAGAAAGGCTAGATTGGACTTTGCTAAAGAACATCTAAAAAAGCCAGCACAGTTCTGGAAAAACATTCTTTGGAGAGATGAAACAAAGATCAACCTCTACCAGAATGATGGCAAGAAAAAAGTATGGAGAAGGCGTGGAACAGCTCATTATCCAAAGCATAGCACATCATCTGTAAAACATGGTGGAGGCAGTGTGATGGCTTGGGCGTGCATGGCTGCCAGTGGCACTGGGACACTAGTGTTTATTGATGATGTGACACAGGACAGAAGCAGCCGAATGAATTCTGAGGTGTTCAGAGACATACTGTCTGTTCAAATCCAGCTAAATACAGCAGTCAAATTGATTGATGATACAGATGGACAATGACCCAAAACATACAGCCAAAGCAACCCAGGAGTTTATTAAAGCTAAGAAGTGGAAAATTCTTGAATGGCCAAGTCAGTCACCTGATCTTAACCCAACTGAGCAGGCATTTCACTTGTTGAAGACTAAACTTCAGACAGAAAGGCCCACAAACAAACAGCAACTGAAAGCCACTGCAGTAAAGGCCTGGCAGAGCATTAAAAAGGAGGAAACCCAACATCTGGTGATGTCCAGGAGTTCAAGACTTCAGGCTGTCATTGCCAGCAAAGGGGTTTCAACCAAGTGTTAGAAATGAACATTTGATTTCCAGTTATTTAATTTGTTCAATTACTTTTGAGCCCCTGAAATGAAGGGATTGTGTTCAAAAAATGCTTTAGTTGCCTCACATTTTTATGCAATCGTTTTGTTCACCCCACTGAATTAAAGCTGAAAGTCTGCACTTCAACTGCATCGGAGTTGTTTCATTTAAAATTCATTGTGGTAATGTACAGAACCAAAACTAGAAAAAAGTGGTCTCTGTCCAAATAATTATGGACCTAACTGTAGGTCCATCGACAAGAAGAATTCATAATTAATTGCAGAATTATGGTATTTGAGAGCTCCTCTAGTGCACCTCTTTCTCTTGCGCAATTTGGCTCAAAAACTAATGAGCACATCGTCATCTCATAACAGGCTTAATTTTCGAGTATTTTTCCGTCACAGCTATTTTAGCTGTACACCGTCCTGAAGAAACTGTGACACACGCACCCATCATTGACATATCAATGTTTTCCATATCAGGGGACCCTAAAATGTCAAGATCCGTCGGAAACCAGAGATCGAAATTTTTGACGAATCTGAAGCTTTCGCTCCTTCGCCGAATACGATAGGTTATGTGTGGGAAGGGCACAAAGCAAAAAATAGACAAAGGTAGATTTCTGTGTCGAGAATGGTATCGCATAGTAATGGTAACTGAAATTTTATGCATGCACAACTTTAACAAAAATGGGCAAAAGTTTTCCATCGTTCCAGAATGAACGAATGCTTCATAATATGTCTGTCCTCGCAAGCTTCACCTTGCGGTGCGCAGATCTGTCCAGAGGATAAAGTGTCCTTGCTTCAGCCGGATACTTCTTGAGTTATTCACAGTCTCAGACAGAGATGGGCCTGAAGTAACGACCATCTGTCCCTCGCTCTGATGACCTTGCGCTCCGCGCACATCCATCTTGTTACTGGAGAGGCCTGAAAACAAACAAAAATGGCAACGAAATGATGAAATATGAATATGAAAATCCAATGGAATAATCCAACTTCTCAGATCAATAAGAAAAACACCCCCCCAAAAAGTTTTTAATAAATTTAAGGTGAAGCACCATCACTACAACAGGAAAATCCTGGGAAAGGCCAACCATGAATTGATTTAGACGGGTATCAAGCAAGAGCCGTAAACGGTGGAAACTGGAAATCTTGAATGTGGTGAGAATTCAACAATGGCAATGCGATGACAATACGATGACAATGACCCCGTTGATCCCTGAAGTGCTGGTCAAAGCTAATGAGGGTATGTGATGGATGGCTCCAATCAGGAAAACTCAAAAGTCTGTTCATTTTTACGTTTAATTTGCCATGGCATGGATTTTCTAGAAGAATAAAAGCATTCATTGATTGATTCCGTTGACCTCGTTTTGAGTAAAAATGTCTGTTAGGTGAGTAAATGCAAATGTAAGCGAAGCTGCGTTGAACTGGATGAGATGATTGGACCAGTTTAACTTGATGAGCTGAATGGCGGCCTTGCGTTTGTCAAACCCCTTATGTTTTAAAATGTCGTACTAACCCGAGTTTAAGCACTTGCTAGTCCTTGTCTGGAGAGGGACACTTTAAAAGGCGCCTCTGTGAATAAATCAAAAGGAAACAAACGAAGAGGACACCCCGTTTAATGTCCCCGCTAAAGGGCTGTTAGGAAGCACAAGCGTCACGTCTGATAAATGATGGGTTGCTGAACCTGTAGAGGAGCTTCTGAGAGTTTGCAGATCCATCCTCTTCAAAGCTGCAGTATGTCCACAGTGATTGGCTGCTTAAGTAACGGAGAAGGCAGAGGGGCGGGGCTAATGACATCCAACGTAGCAGTGACATCACAAGTCTTCTGCGTTGTTCTCCAGTCTAAAGGGGACGGAAATTGGGTTAGTGGCAGCGTCACACCAAGACCCTTCTCCGTTCTATCACCTGAAGTGTCAGCCATGCCACACTCCCACCACTCGTGTGTGACACCCCGATAAACCAGAAACTAAAACAGAGTGCCTGGTATTTGATCAGCGTAAAGGGTTTGTGTGGACCCGGGAAAGGGGACGTGTCTGTCTGTGTCCACCACTTTAGACAGTCACTGAGCCTTGAACCTTGAAACCTGAGCTCGCTAAATCCAGCAGGTCACAGCAGCAGAGAGCCCAGCTGTTTCAGGACCTGAATCCTTAAGTCTGTGCCAGTCACTGCCTGCAGGGCCACATCACAGCGTCAGGGCTACGAGTGCCAAGCCAGTGAGCTGTGACGCCTCTCTGGGCTCACTGCTTGGGTGGACTTTGCTTGTTCTCCCCATGTCTATGCCAGGTTCCTGTCCAGGACCGGTTCATGTGCTGGTTACCTGATGGAGGTGGCTTTATTCAGACCAGTAAGGAGACCCCTGCCTTCTCGGCCCAAATGATGCCCTTTCTCGTCTAGTTCTCCAATGCTCCCTGAAGTTCTATCACCAGTCTAGTCCCATCTCTATCTGTAATGCCACAAAGCCCTTCATCTCGTGTTTTGTTGTGGGTTTCCAGTTTGAAAAATGAGAATGCGATGCATGCACAGCCCGTAATTCAAAAAATTGCTCTGCATACCTGTTTGTCTTGTCTGACAGTAGCTGAAAAGCAGCATCAGGAGAGAACAGCCTGAAGTAGTCCAGCGGCTGGTAATCTGTCGAGTCCAACAGCAAGCCATGCTGTCTTGTGAAGTCCGGTAGCCAGTTTGGCTCCCACGGATCAATGTCTGGGTATTCCTCCCTCATGAACCTTGCCGTAGGTGCGTCAGCTGCGCAAAAACGCTAAGCTGGCAGCTGATCAGCTGGGGCAGCATCGGCTGGTGTCCGATCAGCTGATGCCAGTTCCTCACTCTCTTGCTCGATCTCCTGATCACTCTCAACAAAATCAGATTCTGAAAAATCAGAGTCCAACTCAGCGATAATGCGCAAAACATCGTCTGCCGAGTATTTTCTTTTCTGCACTCGCTTCGCTCCCTCGTGAGATGTCGATGCCATCTTGCCTTTGTTTACATTTCATAACTCACATACACGCAAGGATTAGATGCCGAGTCAATGAGTCTAACAGTCCTCCAAGCAGAGAGGGAATGCCTGTGACATAACAGTGAGTTTTGTCACTATTAACAGCTGATTGTTGCCCTCTACCCCTGGATGTCGACTTTTGTCCACATGCGCCCTCAACCTCTCCTGTCGACAAAAGTCGACATGCGCCCTGAAAGAGTTAAATCAACTTTGAAATGTGACTGTCAGGTGGCTGACCTGTCACTTGTGTCTTCCACTTGAACACTTTCTGTTCGTGTGACACTTAATGCTTCAATAGAGACGCAATTCAGTGCATGGCATGAAGCATGGCTGCCTCCTGGTGCCCCCCACTAATCCACCTTGTATGGCCAGAGCCCGTCTTCTCCCTGTGCTCAGATAGATAGATAGATAGATAGATAGATAGATAGATATGAAAGGCACTATATAATAGATAGATAGATAGATAGATAGATAGATAGATAGATAGATAGATAGATAGATAGATAGATAGATAGATAGATAGATAGATAGATAGATAGATAGATAGATAGATAGATAGATACTTTATTAATCCCAAGGGGAAATTCACATACTCCAGCAGCAGCATACTGATACAAAAAACAATATTAAATTAAAGAGTAATAACTGTGCAGGTATAACATACAGTAACTCTGTATAATGTTAACGTGAGGAACGATCTCCTCAGTCTGTCAGTGGAGCAGGACGGTGACAGCAGTCTGTCGCTGAAGCTGCTCCTCTGTCTGGAGATGATCTTGTTTAGTGGATGCAGTGGATTCTCCATGATTGACAGGAGTCTGCTCAGCGCCCGTCGCTCTGCCACGGATGTCAAACTGTCCAGCTCCGTGCCTACAATAGAGCCTGCCTTCCTCACCAGTTTGTCCAGGCGTGAGGTGTCCCTCTTCTTTATGCTGCCTCCCCAGCACACCACCGCGTAGAAGAGGGCGCTCACCGCAACAGTTTGATAGAACATCTGCAGCATCCTATTGCAGATGTTGAAGGACGCCAGCCTTCTAATGAAGTATAGTCGGCTCTGTCCTCTCTTGCACAGATCATCAGTATTGGCAGTCCAGTCTAATTTATCATCCAGCTACACTCCCAGGTATTTATAGGTCTGCACCCTCTGCACACAGTCACCTCTGATGATCACGGGGTCCATGAGGGGCCTGGTCCTCATAAAATCCACCACCAGCTCCTTGGTTTTGCTGATGTTCAGGTGTAGGTGGTTTGAGTCGCACCATTTAACAAAGTCCTTGATGAGGTTCCTATACTCCTCCTCCTGCCCACTCCTGATGCAGTCCACGATAGCAGTGTCATCAGCGAACTTTTTCACGTGGCAGGACTCCGAGTTGTATTGGAAGTCCGATGTATATAGGCTGAACAGGACCGGAGAAAGTACAGTCCCCTGTGGCGCTCCTGTGCTGCTGACCACAATGTCAGACCTGCAGTTCCTGAGACAAACATACTGAGGTCTGTTTGTAAGATAGTCCACGATCCATGCCACCAGGTATGAATCTACTCCCATCTCTGTCAGCTTGTCCCTGAGGAGCAGAGGTTGGATGGTGTTGAAGGCGCTGGAGAAGTCCAGAAACATAATTCTTACTGCACCTCTGCCTCTGTCCAAGTGGGAGAGGGATCGGTGTAGCATGTAGATGATGGCATCCTCCGCTCCCACCTTCTCCTGGTATGCAAACTGCAGAGGGTCGAGGGCGTGTTGGACCTGTGGCCTCAGGTGGTGAAGTAGCAGCTGCTTCCATGGTCTTCATCGCATGTGACGTCAGGGCGACAGGCCGGAATTCATTCAGCTCACTAGGATGTGATACCTTTGGGACTGGGTTGATGCAAGATGTTTTCCAAAGCCTCAGGACTCTTCCCTGTTCCAGGCTCAGTTTAAAGATGCGCTGTAGAGGACTTCCCAGCTCCAACGCACAGACCTTCAACAGTCGTGGCGATACTCCATCTGGACCCTCTGCTTTGCTGGCACAAAGTTTCCTCAGCTCTCTGCTTACCTGGGCTGCTGTAATTGTGGGTGGGGATGTCTCTCCTATGCTGGTATCAGCAGAAGGATGGGTGGAGGGTGCAGTACTCTGAGGTGAGAGTGGGTTAGGGTGGCTTCCCAACCAATCATTATAAGAGTCCCCGTCCTTTGACTTTCATTTTTCATAAATGGACACAAGCGCCCAACTGAAGCCCCTTATTGGATCTTGGCGTGCTTGCATTCCTCCTCGTATGAAGCCATTTATGCTGAAGTGTAAGACATCGGTCACGTTTGGCACAGTCATTGTAATTTAACACCCAGGGAGGGCTTGTGCTCTTCATAAATTTTGTTTATAAGTGGAGAAAAAGGTAATGAAGGAATCAAAAGACCTCGACAGGATCAAAGTCTAATGAACAGGCAGGGCTTTAAGTACCAAGAAGAGCTGAGCACAGCAAAGGTCAAAGCGAGAAACGCAAAACCAAAATGCGAGTCGACCTGAGAAGCCGAGTTCCTGAGGCTCACTTGTTTTTCCATCCTTTAACGGAATCCCAATCAAGTGATTTGTTTTGGGAAGCTCAGTAAATGCTTGGATAACAGGTAACTGCAAGCCACCATCAAAATCTAAAATGTGTCACATGATTGGCATTGAGCTCCGCGATCATAAACAACGTGGCCACAAACTCTTGAAAAAAAACAATGAAATGGTGCTTGTGGTGAAGCCGCCATTAAAAATTAAGCATTGCAAATGCTAAAATAAATAAAGCAAATAAATAAAACAGAAAAACAAAGTTCAGCTCATCAGGACAAAGTTGTGTTGAAGTCGTAAGACAACAGTCAAGCCTGGGGGCCACGCAGAAGATCTGGGAGAACATTATGAATTATTCTTTTCTTTTTTTTCTCTTTGTGCATCCCATTGTAGGAGGAGAACGGGCATCCCGTCCGGAACAGAGAATATTACATCACCTGGACGGAATGCCAATACGCTGACGTGGGCAACTGGCCAGCTGGACATAACAGATGGACCAGCAGTAGTCGAAAGTTGGGTGCTGTTCCATCTCCCATACACCAGGTGGCAGTGGCTCTCATTTGGCAATCCAGTTGGGACAGAAGTGTAACTACCATGTGTGGGGTGTGACATCGCACGGGCCGTGACGTCACATGGAAATTTAAAAAAAAAAAAGTTCTAATAAATACAAAGGGAAAAAAAAGAAGTCCAAATATTACTCGACTGACCCAAGCGTTGATTTGGCTTCATTCTGCGTGCTTTAAAATAAAATAAAATTAACGTTAAAGAGAACACAGTCAGCACCAATTTGCTAGTAATGTTTCTGAACGCATCCTTGCGTGATTTTGCAGATGATCAAAAAATATTTATATGTCATTAAAACATTATAAATGACAGATGTGATCAGAAATGTATGGGTGTTAATGAGACAGCAAAATAAATGTCAATGTAATAGCAAAACACGTAGTACGAGATAAGACATGGAACTGTATTCCACAGCCGCCCTAAATCTGAAATGTCATGAGGTGACCGTTGGTTAACACATTTGATTGTTGTCCGAATTAATTCCAGACGTGCAATATTTTCTATCTTTCTAGTCCGTGGCCATGCCTGAGGTATTTTTATTAATCACTTGTTATGTATGCACACTCGTGATCAAATTAAATGATCGATTTTGCCAGATTAAAATTACTTGTTTTTGTTATTTTTTTATAGTGAAATGCCCCGTTAGTATTCATTACAGTTCCTTATGGCTCATTTCTCTTTTTTTTTATTGTATACAAATAACATAATTATAACGATACTTCTTTCTAAAGTTACATCGTTGCCAGTGCTATTGTAGTATTACGTACTTTTAATCAGTGTCGCTTCATTTTCAAGTTTACACAGCGGTTCCCATAACCTACACGTACTGGTCCAGCATACTAAAGGTGGGTTTCCTATAAGTCAACATGTGTGGTGGTGCAACTAACATGTCTGCCCTCCTTCCACAGTAGACGCGCAGGATGCTCCACCTGGTACAAGGCGGGGACCTGCAACAAGTAAGAAGACTGAGGACGGCCCGGCACAGCAGGGGAGTCCACCCACGTGCCGCAGCGGCGGCATGTGCACAACCCCGCGAGAAGGACTCGTACCTCGGTCCGTTACTGGTCCGCCGAAGGCCATGTTCCCCAGGGGAGGTTGGACGACGCGGCGGCAACAAAGGGTGCTGCCGGGAAGGAGAGGCTGCCGCTTACTCAGCCGCGGAGCTGTCCGGAGGTTCATTCCCGTATTAGGAGGGGAGACGAGATGGCCGTGGACCGGAAGTCCCTCCTTGTGACAGGCACGGGATTGGATAGCGTGTCCTGTGTGCCCGCCAGCGAGTGGATGGAGGCAGGACCAGGGAATGTCCATCTCGTGCCAGCAAGAAACCCGATTGGGCCGGAGGGAAAGGCCCATAGGAAGCAGTCGGCGAGTGGCGCTGATCGACAGGTAAGCTCACCGTCGACTGACTTTCTCTCCTTGGCAGCGGTTCTGAGGAGGTTGCAGATATGTCTCCTGCTCGTCGGATCGCCGCCACCAGAGCTATGTGCCCTCCGGGCGGAGACGCTGAAGTCAGAGTGGACGGCAGTCGCGTCAGAGCAAGTGCCGCTGGCGAAACGAGAACGACGCGGCGCTGGATCTTCTGACTGGAGAGGTACAGCGGGGACGGTGAGTAGGACCGGCCCCGTAAAGCTACTGTCTGTCCGAACCCGTCCCAAAGAAAGAGGAGGAATCGGAGGAAGAAAGCCGACTCCTCCGATATGAGAGGACGTGTTGCTGGGTGCTCACGTCCCAAGAGAGGCAGAGGGAAAACACGCAGAATTAGAGAAGAGCGAGCGTGCTGTCGTTGGCGGTCCCGTGGTGGGGGTTACGGAGGACTCAGATGGGGAGGCCGAGAAAGAGAGTATCGGGGTGCCGGTCGGAGCAGAGAGCATTGGCCCATAGTCGGAGGAAGCGTGCCGAGGGGCCGCATCAGGGCAATGTCTCCGCCCCTGTTTTTCTGTTTATTTTATAGGACCGGACCCTAGGTAGGAACGTGTCGGCTTGCCGCCGAGGAAAACCTGCCCTCGCGGGACGGGCTGCTAGCCCCTGGGGGTCTCAGCTTGCGGGGGAGTATTGTGGCAGGTGGCCGGGTGTGGTCATCAGCCGCCTGCCTATTTAAGGAGCCGCCTTCCCTCACTCAGGGTTGGAGTCAGGTGATGAGAAGGACGAGCTCTGGGAGGAGGCAAAAGAGTGGCCCATGAAGAGAGGGAGAGAGAGAAGGCTGTGTGAGAAGCCTGGACTTTGGGGGAGTCTTGGGGTTTGTTTGTGCGGCACGGAACTTTTGTAAATAGTGTAAATAAACGTGTGGTGGTGCAACTAACATGTCTGCCTGTCTGTGTCCGGGGCCCTCCTTCCACAATGTGATGAAAATAATTATTTTGTGATAATTACTATCGGTGTTTGCAATATATCTTTCTATATAATACGCTACCGAGGCTGTTCGTTTGTCTGTCCAAGATTTTAAATCACCTGTGGCTCACAAACCGTTTGACCTATTGACCTGAAATTTGGTACCCATATACTATGTGACGTCTACTATCCGCTTTCGGGGTGATGATTGACCTCCAAAGTTATTCCTCTTTTTATTTTTCTTTTATTTTATTGTATAATCAACTCAGGGTGGCCGTGTGGTGCGTGCGTATAGGCGCCGTTCTCATTCCCTACCACCTTCGCCGTCACTTCCCCTACCTCTTCATATCTTAAATCATTCTTGAGGCAGAATGAAGACTTAAGAGCCAGCTTAAGTGAAAAATTAAGGAAAACATACTAAGTAATTACAACACAAACACTGACTTGATAAGTTTTAACGTGAAAAGATGCTGATGAAAGAAGAGAATAATAATTCTTTACATTTATATAGTGCATTTCTCACTACTCAAAGTGCTCTCCACACAGGGAGGACCTGGGAAGTGAACCCACAATCTCCTTACTGCAAAGCAGCAGCAGCACTACCACTGTGCCACCTAAGAAGCGGCCCGCTAGGGTGGAGAAAAGCAAAGCCACTCAGGAAACAGCAAGCGCATCAACCTCTGAGCAAATGAATGCTAAACGTACAGAGAAAGAAAGAGGAGGAAAACTAGGAGTGCTCAAGTCAAGTGGATTCACTACATGTTATCGTGCAATGCGCCATTACTGGTAATTTTATAATAAATGTGAAAAAGCATTGTAATACTTGTATTTTTATAAAAATGACGTGGGCCATTTGTGTTTTTATTTTCTAACAGTCCTTTATCCTTTTGTGTACTCTTGACCTGTGGGTCTTTTATACAGTAACTAGCCATGTGCGCCCAACTACGTTGCGCGTGTTAAAGTTGTCTGTGAAGGGCTCCCTGTTTAAACGCGGCTGCCAGTCGTGAACTGGGCCCTTCGTCGCACAGCATTGTGATTTTTTATAAGGGAAACAAAATTACAAAACAAAACCCTTGGACATTGATTCGATAGGAACGGCCTACTCGGAATCACTGTCCGAATAGTAATTATGTGGTGGTGGAGGAGCATTTCTGCTTCTCTCCGTTCACAGTCCGTCTCGTTTTCACGACGCTGTCGTTTCTTCTCACGATCTCTTCTCAACCTTTCTCCAATCTCGCAGGTTGCTTTGTGGCAATCCAAAGAGTAAGGAAGAACCAATGCTTCTTTCTTGAACTCCAAACGCCGACTGATGGGAAATCACAGAAGTGTGCCCGACTTATATACTCTGACTGCCGACTCCAAGAAGTGGGTGAACATTCGATTTGGACGAAGTGCTGCCAACGACGGTCGATAGAAACACAAAAAACCACAGTCTCGACAACGAAGCAGGTGTCGACGCCAGATCTAAACACAAAGCACGGTGTTGACGCCAGATCTAAACACAAAGAGTGCTATCGACATTGTTTGTAAACAAAAGTAACGACCAAGGTGTTATGTATTCAGCCAGTACAAACAGCACGTAGTCTCCTTTAGTTCAATCCTCTTTAATCACCACACTCCAACCTCATCCAACGATCCTCCTCCTCACTTCCTCTCCTCCTCCATCACTACTGCCCTCTACTGAACACAGCAGGAACACCACACAAGGCAGTGAATTCGCGGACAAACAAAGATCAAGATCCAAATGAAGATTATATATAAAGATACTAACTAGAGGTCTCCACCTCCTGCCCGTTTCGCTCGTTAACCCCCAGGGGCAGCACTGGGTGCCGGCTATCTCGTGGCATCGGGGCGCTCCCTCCGTTAGAGAAAGCGATTGTATGCGGGGCATGGGAGGAAGACAGTTTGGTCGTTAGTTATTATTGATTATTTTTGTGACTTAACCCTTGCTATACTAATGTGCACTACGATACAATGCTTCTTTTCATACATGCTTCTGATTGTCTTTAAATATATGTAAATCGTCAATTTTAAGAATATACTTTTCTATAATACAGGGCCGGATTAAGAGCTTTGGGGGCCCATAGCACATTTCAAATTTGGGGGCCCTTTTGGTCTGCATCATCTGAAGTTTAGATTCTGAACAGTTCAAACCGGACTAAATAATTATTTTACTCTTGATTATAATAAGAATCTTATAATATTTATGTGAATTTTATGTGTTGGGCCCCTAAAGTTTTGTTGTGTAAGAAATTTACAGTTTAAAAATGTAAAGATAATATTTTTAAAGACCAGTTTTTCAATGCTACACTTTTTCATTAAATATTGGGTCCACCATTTGGGGGCCCCCGAAATTGCGGGGCCCGTAGCATATGCTACGTGTGCCTATTGGTTAATCCGGCACTGCTATAATATCTGTAGTTTTATCATTGTTATAATATGTTTGTTATAATATTAAGTTTAATGTCACTGTCTCTGTGCACACTGTTATGGACTCATTCACACAGGCAGACCAAGTGTGGTACGCAGGGGCTCAGCATTTAGAATTGCCAGCCAAGCACAGGACTAGATAGCCAAAGACAACTGGAGGATTGCATCGTCAGCCTAAAGACAGAATAGTAGACTTCTGTCCTCTGTCAGCACAAAATCCTCTTCCCTTGTTGGGAGAATGAGAACTGCATGTAGGCGTTGTGCTATTCCTGTATTTTTTTGGAGGTGGAGTTGAGTCCTCTCCTGTCCTTGTTTGAAGAGACCATAGAAAGAGCCTGCATGTGGAGCAACCAGTATATAAGGATGGACCTACTGCCAATACACTTTGAAGCTGTCGGGCGGAAGATTATGTCATCCGTCCGGAAAATCCTCTCAGCGTGGTGACGAAAGATGGCAGACTGCGTAGATAAAGACTCCCACCTTGACATAGTCCGTCGTAAGCTTCCCGTCTGTAACTGCGTAAAATCGTCAGTAAAGAAAGCTAAAGTATATCTTTTTCTCTCATGTGATTTTTGTATCGCCGTAATCACTATGGGACGGATATCGCCTTTTATATCATATTTCTATATTTTTTCGGTTACTTAACATGCCGCAATTTCAAAAGAACACATTTCCGGAGAGCTAGTGCCTCCGAAGGAAACAATCATACAGAACACTGAAATAATCCTCCGAATTCACATTTTAGTATTAAAGACCTAATTTATCAGTTTTTGCATTATCCTTTTCTGGGTTTCAATGTGCTACAAAACAACTTATCCCCGCAATGCTCAAACAATTTTTCAGATATGCTTGTTATGTGGTAATTCATTTATTGCTACATACATACAGTTAGGTCCATAGGGTGTTGGGGGAAGGGAGGGGGGATTATTGGTTGTAAAGATTTTATTTATTATGAACATGTTCTTCTTAAGTTTGCATATGCAGGTAAGATTTAAGGCCGGTACTAAAAGTGCCAGAGAGCTGGCCGAATCTTGGCTATCAAACAAGAACGCCATCAACAGACACTTGGACATAAATCCAGAATATGCAAACTTAAGAAGAACATGTACACAATAAATAAAATCTTTACAACCAATACCCCCCCACACACACTGACTTAGCCACCTCGCCGTCCCACACTACGTAATTTTTGCTATATATTGCCTTTGATTCTTGTAAGTCTAAGCATTATCCTCTGATGAAGGCCCCTGATAGGGGCTGAAAGCTCAGGATGAATACTGGATGAAGCATTTATATTTTTAATATAATACAGCCTACATCACTCGAGTTAGAGGACACACTTAACAGAAGTCCAAATTTATGGGCTGTTGTGACATTGAGCACAGCCCTCAGATGATGGCTCAGTGACAGCAAGTTATCAGCCTGAGGAAAAGTTGGTTTGGTGGAGTTTATTTTTTACATTGTTCTAAAATATTTGCATTCCTGTTTATAAAATCTTAATCTTCATGATTCATAATCTTCTGTTTGGTTTTCATTACAAAATCCTGCGTAAAGTACAGTACAGTGACAGGGAACACTGAGGAAAAAGTGGTGCCACCCCGACTCTCTGTGGTCATAAAAGATCACTGGGCATCTATATGAAGAAAAGAAATATTAGCAGTCATTAAGAGGTAAATAATAGTGTCCAATATGAAAGTCAATGTAGAAAGAAAGAAAGAAAGAAAGAAAGAAAGAAAGAAAGAAAGAAAGAAAGAAAGAAAGAGAAAGAAAGAGAAAGAAAGAAAGAAAGAAAGAAAGAAAGAAAGAAAGATGATAAATAACAAAAGGTAAAGTTGACATCTTGTCGCCCTCTTCTGGTAGCTGTAGTAAATTGCAACCAGCATATAAAAGTTTTTTTTTTTTTTTAAGATGTGCTTCTGGTTAAAAAATAAAACAAAACAGTCTATATGAAAAAGAAGGAAATAAAGAAATGATGATACAATCGTTATTAAGGGCTATATTACAGTAACCACTAATAAAGATGCTGTAAAATAGAAAAAAGACAGGACAGCCATTCACAGCTCTATGGTACTTTCGGATATGAAAGGCGCTATACGAAAAATAAAGAAAGAAAAATAAAGACTGGGAGCCATTATGTCCTATATAATAGTGACCTCCTATATAATAGTGACCGGTAAGAAAGGCACTATAAGAAAGAAAGGAATAAAGAAAGAAAGAAATGGTAAATGGAGATGATGAATAAGAAAAGGTAAAGTTGACGTCTTGTCGCCCTCTTCTGGTAGCCATAGAAAGTTCACGTACATAAGAATGATTTCTTGTGAAGATGCGCTTCTGCCGTAAAAATGCGACTCTGTCCAAGCATTACTGTGTGCAATACAAGTGCCATACATGAGTGTCCACAGTGACAGGTAATATATTGAAAAAAGAAAGTAACGAAGAATGATGGAGCAGACATTAAGTGCTATATAATAGTATCCAGGTGAGAAGATGATATGAACAAAAGAAACCAATTGAAGTTGTATACCTGTAGAGCTCCATAATAGTATCCAATATGAAAGAAAAAAGAACGACTAGACATTCATTAAGTAGTATATAATATTGTCATCTATGAAAGGTCTCATATGAAATAAGACAATTTAAGAAAGAAACGACAGTAAAGTCAAAATTGGCATCTTGTTGCCCTCTTGTGGTAGATATACAACATTGCAGTCAGGGCCGGATTTATATGAAAAGAGGCCCTAGGCTATTCCACTTATGAAGCCCTTTCACCTTCCATTTTTAAGTTTGTAAATTACATGAGAGATAATAAAATACGTAATACGCGTTGATCTTAACCAATACATTTTTATGTTTGTTTATTAGTCATATGTGTAGAATTTCTCCTTATTTTCGGTTCAGTGTTTTAGTGTTCACTGTTTTTAGAATAGTGTAATTTTAATTTTGCTAACAATTTGAATGTAGGCCCCTCTTGATCTTGAGGCCCTAGGCTGAAGCCTAGTTAGCCTATAGGAAAATCCAGCCCTGATTGCAGTACATAAATACTGTTTTTTAAAGATGCGCTAATGGTCGAAGTGTACTGTAATCTCTCTCATTGACCTGTCATACCTGTAACAGATGTTTGGTATTTTATGTACATGGTATGGTTGTAGAAATGCAGTGTGGAAAAACCGTCATCTTTATTTCTGCTCTTATTGTTATTAACACAGTTCAAGTAGTGACTTAAAAAAATAAAAGTCCCTAAAAACACAAACTTTTTTTTTTTTTTTTGTATAAAAGGATAATTCCTCAAAATTTCCACATTTGATAAATAAAAATACAAACATTATAAACAAAATGTTTTTTTTTTTGAAAAACGCACTTTAAAAGTTTCAGAGTGGATAGATGAAATACAGTCTACATCAGGAGATATCAAAAACAAATCTATAATAAGAGTTTATGTGTGCGGTGATCTTACTGCTTCCAAAGGGTAGCTTAAAAGAGTCCAGCTGGTCCCATACTTGCTGGTGTCTCCAACCAGCCTGGCGTTAACATCTTTGCCAGCTCAAAGTACTGCAATAAAAGACACAGAGAGAAGCTGGGAACCTAACAGAAGAACACGGCCCATCCATCCATCCATCATCTACATCTGCTTTATCCTGACCAGAGGAGCTGGAGCCGATCCCAGCAAGCACTGGGAACAGGACCATCACAGAGTAACATGGGGGACCAAAAGGGCAAAATTTAAAAATCTGTCAAAGTACCCCATTAGTATGCAAGGCCCCACTTTACAGCCCGTGATACACTCACTCTCTCCATTAAACAAAAAAGAAATCACCCATCCACCAAAAACAAGTCACAAAGAGTGGCAACGCTTGTGTCTGAACCCTGAATAGACTGGTTAAAAGAAGACGGTCCAGGGGATCCACATGAAGTGACACCCCCTGCTGGACGGCCCTGGATGCATCATCTAAAACACGGGTGTCGAACTCCGGTCCTGGTGGGCCGTAGTGGCTGCAGGTTTTCATTCTAACCATCTTCTTAATTAGTCACCAGTTTTGGCTGCCAATTAACTTCTTTTGCCTTAATTTTAATTAACTTGACACAGGCCTTTAGTTGTCTCTTTTTCCTTAACTAGCAGCCAAACAATAATGAGACACAAAATGAGACACCACATGCTCATCACACAATATCTGAAAACAAAGAAAGGTGAAGGTGTCAGTAAGGTTGATCTCTCAGGTCACCAAACATTTTGACATTGGTGTTCTTAGAAAAAACAGAAAAATCAATACTTTTGGAAATGTCTGATGTGGCAGAATGAGAGCAGCAACAAGCCATAGAATTAAATAACGGGTTTAATTAGCAGCAAGAATCGGCTTCTCATTAAGAGATTAGTTGGAGTGAAATTGGTTGGAGTTTGAAGCCCCAGTTTAGCTGGTCATCTGTTGGCTTGTTCCACGTCTCATTTCTGTTTGGCTTTCATTTAATGAAGAAAGGAATCAATTCAGAGCACTGAATCCTTAAAAACAGGCCTATTAAAATGAAGGAAACTGGTCACTGATTAGGAAAAGGGTTAGAATGAAAACTTGCAGCCACAGCGGCCCTCCAGGCCTGGAGTTCGACACCTCTGATCTAAAAGGAGTCCCAGATTCAGCAGAATGTCAAGCTGTGTGGAGTTTTTAAGCAGCTTTAGCTCAGGTCTGGTGGTGAAGGGGTTAAGGCGTTGACAGCACAACCCCCCCGACAAAGAGCCCGTCCTGCAATGGAGCCCGAGTCGAAGGGGGTCCAGGAGAATGATCTATCTTTTATTTGCAGCGTCAACAAATAAATTTGTTCTTCAAAGTGTTGCAGCTCCAGTGTAACGGGGGTCCAAGGAGTAGCTCTGCACCAGACCACCAGCCCGGACCAAAGAGGCAGTGGGCTCAGATCTCACCTCTTAGCCTCTTCAAAAGGAAAGCTGCTTTGGGATCGTTATTGAAAGAAAGAACAAACACTAATTGCTTACTTTTGTAATAATAATAATAATAACAAGTAAGCCCGCGATTCTCTACAGAATCATAAATCCAAGAATGGCAATCAGTTTCTGTTCCGTCCGATATTTGGACGGATGACATATGATGGAGGGTGGGTGCGTCTGGGGAAATGTCATTTAATTAAATAAGCATATCTGGACTAAGGCTTCATTCTGTGGAGAAGTGATTCCGTTGCCTTTGCCGACACCGACTGCTGGCAGAGTGGAGCACAGCAGGTTCAGTTTACAGGTTGTGGTGTTCGTGTGCCAGCCACTGAGTCTGGGAAGCCACTGGGTTAGAGTCTGTGACCGTCATGTGATCTATATTACTGGCACAGTGGATTAGAGCAAGTGTAGTGCGCTGCGTTTGACTCTGGACTCTGGGGCGTGGGCAAAGGCCGCAGTGCGCATGCGCCTCGGTGCGTCCGCCATGCATAAATTAACTGTGGTTTAGTAATATAGATAATAATAATAAAGAAATCTGGCTATTCTGCATTTTTAAAGGGAAGCAAATGCTAACTTCTTCTTTTGGCTGCTCCCGTTAGGGGTTGCCACAGTTGATCATCTTCTTCCATATCTTTCTGTCCTCTGCATCTTGCTCTGTTACCCCCATCACCTGCATGTCCTCTCTCGCCACATCCATAAACCTCCTCTTAGGCCTTCCTCTGTTCCTCTTCCCTGGCAGCTCTATCCTTAGCATCCTACTCCCAATCTCGCCTCTCTGTCTCCCAACTGTCCAACTTGAGCTGACCCTCTAATGTCCTCATTTCTAATCCTGTCCATCCTCGTCACACCCAATGCCAATCTTACCATCTTTAACTCTGTCACCTCCAGCTCTGTCTCCTGCTTTCTGGTCAGTGCCACCGTCTCCAGTCCATATAACAAAGCTGGTCTCACTACCGTCCTGTAGACCTTCCCTTTCACTCTTGCTGATACCCGTCTGTCACAAATCACTCCTGACACTCTTCTCCACCCATTCCACCCTGCCTGTACTCTGTTTTTCACCTCTCTCCCACAATCCCTGTTACTCTGTACTGTTGATCCCAAGTATTTAAACTCATCCACCTTCGCCAACTCTACTCCCTGCATCCTCACCATTCCACTGACCTCCCTCTCATTCACACACATGTATTCTGTCTTGTTCCTACTGACCTTGATTCCTCTCCTCTCTAGTGCATATCTCCACCTTTCCAGGGTCTCCTCAACCTGCTCCCTACTATCATTACAGATCACAATGTCATCAGCAAACATCATAGTCCACGGGGACTCCTGTCTAATCTCGTCTGTCAACCTGTCCATCACCATTGCAAATAAGAAAGGGCTCAGAGACGATCCCTGATGTAATCCCACCTCCGTCACTCCTACTGCAGACCTCACCACAGTCACACTTCCCTCGTACATATCCAGTACAACTCTTACGTACTTCTCTGCCACTCCCAACTTCCTCATACAATACCACAGCTCCTCTCGAGGCACCCTGTCATATGCTTTCTCCAGGTCCACAACGATGCAATGCAACTCCTTCTGGCCTTCTCTAAACTTCTCCATCAACATCCTCAGAGCAAACATCTCATCTGTGCTGTTCTTTCCTGGCATATACTGCTGCTCACTAATCATCACCTGACTTCTTAACTGAGCTTCCACTACTCTTTCCCATAACTTCATGCTGTGGCTCATCAGTTTTATTCCCCTGCAGTTACTGCAGTCCTGCACATTCCCCTTATTCTTAAATATCAGCACCAGTACACTTCTTCTCCACACCTTAGACATCCTCTCACTTTCCAAGATTCCATTAAACAATCTGGTTAAAAACTCCACTGCCATCTCTCCTAAACACCTCCATGCTTCCACAGGTATGTCATCTGGACCAATGGCCTTTCCGTTTTTCATCCTCTTCATAGCTGTCCTTACTTCCTCCTTGCTAATCCGTTGCACTTCCTAATTCACTATTTCCACATCATCCAATCTTCTCTCTCTCGTTCTCTTCATTCACAAGCCTCTCAAAGTACTCTTTCCATCTGCTCAACACACTCTCCTCACTTGTGAGTATGTTTCCATCTTTATCCTTTATCACCCTAACCTGCTGCACATCTTTCCCAGCTCGGTCCCTCTGCCTAGCCCACCGGTCCTTTTCTCCCTCCTTAGTGTCCAACCTCTCATACAACTCATCATACTCCTTTTCTTTAGCCTTCGCCACCTCTCTCTTCTCACCTTGCACCTTATCTCCTTGTACTCTTGTCTACTTTCTGCATCTCTCTGACTGTCCCACTTCTTCTTTGCCATCCTCTTCCTCTGTATACTCTCCTGTATTTCCTCATTCTACCACCAGGTTTCCTTTTCCTCCTTCCTCTTTCAAGATATCACACCAAGCACCCTTCTTGATGTCACCCTTACTACATCTGCTGTAGTTTCCCAGCTGTCTGGTAACTCTTCACTACCACCCAGTGCCCGTCTCACCTCCTCCCTAAACTCAACCTTGCAGTCTTCCTTTTTCAACTTCCACTATTTGATCCTTGGCTCTGCCCTCACTCTCCTCCTCTTCTTGATCTCCAATGTCATCCTACAGACCACCATCCTATGCTGCTTAACTACACTTTCCCCTGCCACCACTTCGCAGTCTTCAATCTCCTTCAGATCAACTCTTCTTCATAGGATGTAATCTACCTGAGTGCATCTTCCTCCACTCTTGTACGCCACCCTGTGTTCCTCCCTCTTCTTAAAATACGTATTCACCACAGCCATGTCCGTCCTTTTGGCAAAATCCACTATCATCTGACCTTCTTCACTCCTCTCCTTGGCACCATACCTACCCATCACCTCCTTGTCTCCTCTGTTCCCTTCACCAACATGTCCATTGAAATCCGCTCCAATCACCACTTTCTGTCCCTTGGGTACACTGTTCATCACTTCATCCAACTCACTCCAAAAATCTTCTTTCTCATTCATTGCACACCCAACTTGCGGTGCATATGCACTAACAACATTCATCATCACACCTCCAATTTCCAACTTCATAATCATCACTCTGCCTGACACTCTTTTCACCTCCAGAACACTCTTGACATACTGTTCCTTCAGAATAACTTCTACCCCATTTCTCCTCCCATGATAGAACAATTTGATTCCCCCTCCGATCCACCTGGCCTTACTCCTCTTTCATTTAGTCTCTTGCACACACAATATATCAACCTTCCTTCTCTCCATCATACCTGCTCTCTCCCCTTACCAGTCATACTGCCAACATTCAAAGTTCCTACCCTCAGTTCCACTCTGTTTACTTTCCTCCACTCCTCCTGCCTCTGGACACGTCCCCCCCCCCCCCCCCCCCCTTTTTCTCCTTCTTCTTCTTCTTTGGCCACCAGTAGCCCGATTTCCACCAGCACCCTGTTGGCTAACAGTACTGGTGGCGGTCGTTGTTAACCCGGGGCTCGACCGATCCGATATGGAAATTTGTATTGTTGTCCGCATATTAATTTGGCAAAATTTTACACCGGATGCCCTTCCTGACGTAACCCTCTCCATTTATCTGGGACCAGCATGAAGAAACACACTGGTTTGTACATCCCCTGTGTTAGCAAATGCTAACAATTACATAAATTTAGTAATAATAATAAATTTTATTTATTTAGTGCTATTCCCATGCTCAAAGGGCTTTACAAAATAAACAACAGGCAATATATAAAATGGGATACAAAGCAATATCCACATAACAGTAAACATAAATATAAGAAACACAAAGATCAACAAATTATTTAAAAAAGAAAGCCCAGTCTTCTGTTCCTCCATCAGCTTATTCTCATGTACTTAATCATTAAAGTCCATCCATCCATCCATTTTCCAACCCGCAGAATCCGAACACAGGGTCACGGGGGTCCGCTGGAGCCAAACCCAGCCAACACAGGGCACGAGGCAGGAACCAATCCTGGACAAGGTGCCAACACACCGCAGAATCATTAAAGTCGGCGGGCTAAATTATTAAAACTCACTGAACTCCTTCACCCAGGGGGAGATCCAAGTGGCTCCTTTTGTTTGTTCAGGTGCAGCACAGGCAGTTGAATGCACTCGCTCAGGGGGCCACACCGGATTATTGGGGGGATTCGCGCTCATACATCCTCAGGGTTGGAGTATCAAAGTGGGACTCTTTAAGCACAACACCACAACGGGCGCTTTATTCGTTTTTGTTTGGCTGACGCTTTTATCCAAGGCCACTTTTACAGACCCCTAGATAGTGCAAAATGCTAGAATTTGACAAATGTTTACCTCGGTCTGCTGTTGTTATTCGGTTTGCATGAACGGATTGTAACGAGTGGATTTCGTCCCCCAGCGCGACCGCGTCGCCTGCCGAGTCCTCTTTGAGTCGGCCGGTGTCGTACATCACTTGGGAGCCGATAAGCTTATCTCAGGGTGCGCACTCAGCTCAGGAGGATAAGCATCCCTTTCCGGGGGAAGCCCCGGGTTCAAGCCCCCCCTAACCACCATATAGAATTTTCTTCAAATGTTTTCTTAATTGCCAGTTTACAAGCAGTGCCCTCCGTCTTCTAATAATTTTAAGGACTTCTTGCACCTCACAGCAGTGGATTAGCTCACCCCGATAAACGGGCCAAATCTACCCACTGGGTACAGTGCCAGCCTGTCCAGTCGTAGTACGGAGTCAGGGCCGGATTTTCCTATAGGCTAACTAGGCTTCAGCCTAGGGCCTCAAGATCAAGAGGGGCCTACATTCAAATTGTTAGCAAAATTTTATTATCTCTCATGTAATTTACAAACTTAAAAATGGAAGGTGAAAGGGCCTCATAAGTGGAATAGCCTAGGGCCTCTTTTCATATAAATCCGGCCCTGTACGGAGTCCCTTTACTTTAAAGGGTCCACTGACATATCGCTGGTATAAAGTACGACCGGCCGCCAGCGCAATGAGTCAGCTGGAGCGGCTCAACGAGATAAAAACTACGGGCGTAGCCCAGCAATTCATAAGATACACGAGTTCGGGTCCCATCAGGGTGTTAAAATCGAAAGGTTTTATGTGAATGGGTTGCCGTTAAGAATAATTTATAGACTACACCGCCAAAGGGGCCGGCAATGTGACATCGTCAAAAGAGAGCGACCCGAGTGGGCTGAAACAGACCGACCACCCTGGTCAAAGGGACAGACCCTGAGCTGAAGCCCAACCTCCACCCCTTAGGATTCACCTCACATAACATTCAAACCTTCCGTTTATTTGCAGCACCCCCACCTCCCCCATTGTGTCAATGATATGAAAGATTTCATGTAACTTACAGACGGAGGAGTAGCTCACCGAGATAGACGGGCCGATTGAGCTCTCCCGGTAAGAAGTGGGGGTGCAGGGTTCGAGCGCCGTCCTCTCCAGCCGTGACACGGGGCTAACCCATTTGTTTAAGAGGGCCACAGACCTGACGCTAACATTAAATGCGTCTGGTCGGCTTGTTATACAGGCAGACTCGGTAGCTCAACCGGGTGGACCACTCATGCAAGGCGGAAGAGTGCGGGTTCGAACCAGAGGAGCAACCAAAACACAAGTCAGCCTCTTTATTTGCTGTGGCCACCGAAGAGTTAACGGTATAAATGATTTCTATACCATTCTTCAAAAGGGGACCCCCGGGTGGCACAGCGGAACAAGCAAAGATCCCCCGTCAGCCAAGACCGAGTCGGCCCCGCGATCGAGACAGCCAGGGCCCTCACCGATCCAGAAGAATGACGATCAAAATGAATTTCTCTTTTATTTGAGCTGTCGACGGAGAGATCAGTTGCTAAAAGTGCTGAAGTTTCACTGAGAAAAAAAGGCTCAACGGATAGCTCGGTAGGATAAACACCTCCAGACCCACCAGCCAAGATGAAGAAGACGGTGGGTTCGAATCCTCCTCTTACCATCATCCGAGTATTAAAACCTGACCTGAAAGGGAAAACACAAAAACAATGTTCACTTTTAAGGCAAACTGACCATTATGCATTTTTAAAGTGAGGTAAATACTAAGAACTAGAAAAAAGAATTATAATAGTACATTTTAATTATATAGCGCCTTTAACGTGTTCAAAGAACGTTACAGGAATTCAGAAAAAAGCAACAGGGAATACACAATATTAGATACAAAATTACATCCACATAAAATGTTATTTATCTTATATGTTATACTTTTATACTTTTTATATTTTATTGTACTACGAAGATGAGAGAGAAACAGTATTTCGATTCTCCTGTATGTTCTGCACATATAGTGAACTGACAATAAAAGGCTATTTGATTTGATTTGAAACACTAAATAAAGATAAATACTTGGAAACAAGCTATTAGCCAATCAAACGTGCTTGATGGACGGAGTGTTCTCCTCTCGTTTGTCAAATTTCTTGTTCTTATCTTCTATATGATTAATTAACAAAACAGAACATCCAGCCCGCTACTTCTCAATCAGCTCATCCTCGTTTGCTTACTTGCTATAATATATGTTTCTGTAAAACGAATATCACCAGCAGCCCGATAGAAACATTTTTTTTCCCCAAATCCTAGCATGTCTGTCTTTTTCATCGCGTAATATCAAGTGGGCGGTGGCGGCATTCTCCGTTTAACTGACAGTCAAAAGAGGCGGAGCAGAAAAATCCTTTAGTCCAATATCCAATAGAATTTAGAAGCGGACAGAAAGAAACGCCCATTATTCGAATTTCCAATAGGCTTCGAAGATGGAAGTACAAAAACGCCCCTTTCTGCTGTAACATCCAACTATACTTTGAAACAGAAACACCCCACTGCTGAAATAACACTAAGAAGGGGAACAACTGAAGCCAAAAATCATAGGGGGGTTAGAACAGGGGTTTCCAACACGTTGCTCGCAAGCTACTGGTAGCTCGCCAAAGGGTTAATGAATCCTACATAAATTTGAAAACCTGATTAGTCAAATTAGGGGAGGGCGATCTTTCCAAAAAATTATATCACGATCCATAATCTGAATTGCAACCTATCTTTTCAATGTGGCATACACTTAAGAGAATATCCGGACTCAAACTCATCAAGACCTAAGTAACACTTTTATTTTAAATATCAAACAAAGTTGAATTCAACTGTTCTCTCGTTCGCTAGCTAAGCGGAGTTAAGGACCACGCCCCGAAGCTGGCGGGTGAGTGAGGAAGGCCCCGCCCCTCGGCCCATTAGGGTTTCTCGGATTCGCGCAGATAAATCGGTACCACAAAAGAACTCTGATACATAGCGAAATGAGTGAAGTCGCAAAATCAACCGGAATGGTCAAGCAAATTATAGGAAAAAATCCCGATCTAAATCTGTTAAGTAATTCTCTCGTGAAAAGACGTTGGATTTTATATATTATATATTAGTAAACCTTCAAAATAATGTGCAGTTAAAGTCTCAACAGCATTCTCAGCATTTCTGGAGCTTAGCAGAGCCAGATAACTACCTCGTATAAGAATCTTCACCAAGCAGCTCTGCTTTGTTTGGGTCTCCATACCTCTGTGAGTCTGACATAAATAGTTCAGAACAAGACTGACAGACGAACATTTAAATGACTCCGTAAGATGAACCCGAGTGGCTCCACTCCACCAGACACCTGCCTCTCTTGTTGACTCCATGCAGTGCCAGTCATCTGACTAACACATGCAACTGGACATGTGAATAAAGTGACACAATGACATGTGACAAAATGACAAATGAAAAAGGAATATCTGTGAATTTGGAATTGCATTATTTTGTTTTGACAGCATTCATGTTTTAATTCGACATTCGCTAGCAAATGCATACAGACATATAAAATGCACTTGTAGGTGAACGAAATATTTTTTGTGATGTGAGTTGCGGACACCAACATTTTGTAACTGTTCAGGCAAAACAAGTTTATTCAGTTTGTTTGGGTTGATATAAGCTATGAGAATAAACATTAGAAAACACGAGTAGCTCTCGGCCATTTTCATTTTGTAAAAAGTATAACTCAGGAAAAAAGGTTGGAAACCCTGCTCTAACTGCTGCTGAAAAATCACGTAAATCTCATTTAATTCGCTCTGGTACAGGGCAACAAAGGCACTATAGCTTGAAAAAGGGGCTATCATTTTTTTTATTTGAATAACGGTTGATCATGAATACGATTTCCTATCCACGACTCATTAAAATAAAAGTCACTTAATAGACATATTAACGTTATTTAAGGCTCCTAATGTGACGAAGCAACTTCAACAGAAATAAGTCCAGGGCATCTCGAAGGAGGCAGCACTCCGAGGGTCTTGACTCGAACACACGCTCCAAGTAGAGTCTGCATGTTCTCCCGTAACTTCGTGGTGTTCCTCAAAAACCTAAACACCCGCGGTCGGCTGAATCGAGGAGTCCCAGTTCGTGGCGACTGGCCTCTCCTTTGCTGTGGGGTGTCAAAACGGGAGATGTCGCAAGGCGATTGGATTCCTATCTTATGACAAATAAATGAACTACAGTTTTTAAGTCAGTAAGTGACCTCGGCATCCGCCCTCGTATGCCAAATTGGGAACTGTGGGTAGAAACCAACCTTAAGCGTATCGTATAACAGCAGAGCAGGGTTTACTGGAATCTGTAAAGGTCACTTCAAAAATACAACTCGAGATCTTAACAGCTCGATCTGTCCACTGAGACACGTCTGTCTTCTGGACAGCGCCATCACTTTTATAACTCAGAATTTAAGACCGCTACCTCAGCTTTGTTACCAAAAAGAAGCCTTCATTAGTAGGCTAACACAATGATAACGCAGATTCATCACTTCAAAACTAAACGACATGCCTGCCATGCACAGTCAGAAGACCCGACATGTGTCCACTCGTTCCGGTTTTACATTTTTATTTGCAGCTCTGCGTCACTTGTCACCTTATTTTCCGTGCTGACGGCTCATTCCGGTGAGCCATTTCTTTTAGCTTCAACGACCACAGTAGCACAGGCGATGATGCAGAATTCCATCGGACTCACTTACTATAATAATAAAAAATAATACAATAATAACAACAATTACCTGTCTCGCGTTGATGACGTAAACCGAATTCTTTTTGCTTCTGGCTTTGGTTTAAAAATTAGTAAAGTAAGCTGGTCCCGGCCGCTTTTCCTCAACTGTAATTTAATTTATTTATAAAACTACTAACGTTCAGAGCAAAAACATTAAATAACTCCCAGCGTTTCGCCCCCCTGCACAGGTGAGCCCGTTTTCCTCTAATTTTCAACTGAGTCTGACTGCACCCAATGGGCGAAGAGAGGGCGGGACTGCTACGCTCAGCACTAGCACCCGATAGGCTGTTAAGACAATCCAATAGGATTTAGAGGAGGTGGAGAAGGCAGCCTGTCATCTGCCGCAGGTATTGTAAACACGGTACACATATGGGAAGCCTTTTCAGAATTGAATCCACTTTCTTGATATCTAAATTCAAATTGCATGTTTTTGAAATTTGAAAACGACAAGATATCGACGTTTTAAAAGTTGATATTAAATCTCCTAATTCTGATATCAGCATTTTAAAATGTAACACCCGGGCTCACAAGACAGCACAGTGACGCAGCGTTTGCGCTGCTGCCTCACAATAAGGGGTTTGCCTGTTCTTCCCGTGCGTGAGTGGATTTATTCCGGGTGCTCTGGTTTCCTCCCAATGTCCAAAGGCATGCAGGTTAGGTGAACTGGCGACATTACGTTTGCCCCAGCGTATGCTTGACGTGTGTGTGTGTGTTAGCCATAAGCGTACACCAATGCATATTGTATGTCTGTGGTTAATTTAATAAACTATGCCAGCCTTTATCTGATCTGATCATTGCAGACTGTGAAAAAATCCTCCTCTTTTTCCGTGATGAAATTATCCATCCATCCTTTGATTTTCTGCAGCGCATCGGGTCTGGGTCATTGGGGCAGCAGACTAAGCAAGGACACCCAGTCCATGGGGACACCGACTCATTCCCACCCAGCCTTGGTCTTCCCCGAGACCCCAACTCCCGATTGGACATGCCTGTGACATCTCCTCAGGCTGGCGCCCAGAAGGCATCCTATTAGATGTCTGAACCACCTCGTCTGCACTCCTCACCCCTTCTCGAAGGCTGAGTCCAGCCACCCTGAAACTCTTTTTCCGCCGCTCGTATCTGCGATCTAGTGCTTCGGTAAGTACGCACAGTTCATGGCCATAGGTGCCGGAAGGAGTTTAGATCGATCAGTAAATCGACAGCTTTGCTTGTCGGCTCTGCACCCTCTTCACCACGACTGACTGGTTCAACGTCAGCAGTCTGCTCCGATCCGCCAGTCGACCCCTTCATCCGTCACTCGTGAACAAGACCCTGAGATATTTATACTCCTCCGTGGGAGACATTACCTCAGTCTAACATTCTTTGCTGTCATATTGCCAGCTATACGACTCTGACCACCACCTGTCACTCTCTGGCTAGAAGAATATTAACGCACCGATCGAACGGGCAGCAACAGAAGTTGTGGTCCCACGGCGCACGCGCTTTGCGGTGCGACCTGCGTAGACGCGTCACGTGGCGAGTATAAACCAGGCTTAATAAGAAGGCGGATGAAGGATTTTATTTTAATGCCCCTCAGTCACAGCACGACCTTCATTAGGAAGCTAAACCAGTGCAACAAACTTTAAGTAGCAAACTTGAATCGGGGGCTGGCATCCGTGGGTGAGAAACTGTGGTCTGGCAGAGAGATCAAAATGATAAAGAAATTCATTAACTAAAACATTAGCAGCCTAAATAAACTGAGCTGTTTTTGAATTGTACAAAGTGCTCATACTGGGCAAATATTTGTAGGTTTTGTTTTCAGAATTGTGATATACAACATGCCGCCAGTCCTCTATAACCAACTGAAATTACATACTAAACGGAACAAGTTAATAAAAAAACGATATATTACAATGATATCCCATAATAATACTTCTATCTTCTTGTTAAACACTGGGTATGCTTACCTGAAAATAACTAACAGAACATAGATAGATAGATAGATGTAAAAGGCACTATATAATAGATAGATAGATAGATAGATAGATAGATAGATAGATAGATAGATAGATAGATACTTTATTAATCCCCAAGGGGAAATTTACGTACTCCAGCAGCAGCATACTGAATAAAACAATATTAATTAAAGAGCAATAAAAGCGCAGTGCAAGTTAAAAATGCAAGGTGGAGAGTGCGAGGTAGATATAACAGACAGTAACTTTATATAATGTTAACGCTTACCCCCCAACCCCGGGTGGAATTGAAGAGTCTCGTAGTGTGATGGAGGAACGATCTCCTCAGTCTGTCAGTGGAGCAGGACGGTGACAGCAGTCTGTCGCTGAAGCTGCTCCTCTGTCTGGAGATGATCCTATTCAGTGGATTCTCCATGATTGACAGGAGTCTGCTGAGCGCCCGTCGCTCTGCCACAGATGTTAAACTGTCTAGCTCCGTGCCTACAATAGAGCCTGCCTTCCTCACCAGTTTGTCCAGGCGTGAGGTGTCCCTCTTCTTTATGCTGCCTCCCCAGCACACCACCGCGTAGAAGAGGGCGCTCGCCACAACCATCTGATAGAACATCTGCGGCATCTTATTGCAGATGTTGAAGGACGCCAGTCTTCTAATGAAGTATAGTCGGCTCTGTCCTCTCTTGCACAGAGAATCAGTATTGGCAGTCCAGTCCAATTTCTCATCCAGCTGCACTCCCAGGTATTTATAGGTCTGCACCCTCTGCACACAGTCACCTCTGATGATCACGGGGTCCATGAGGGGCTTGGTCCTCCTAAAGTCCACCACCAGCTCTTTGGTTTTGCTGGTGTTCAGGTGTAGGTGGTTTGAGTCGCACCTCCTCTGTGGCGCTGTAGAGAATAAACCGGATCTACCGCCCCCTAATGGTCACTGTCTGTTCAGACTGGTGTATGACAATAACCTCTTATTGCCAGGTGTGTCACCACCAGTCTCTCCATGCCACATGACGGGTCCTTCTCATGTCCCATACCACCCTGGTGTCCCCCTCACCAGCCAGTCAAGAGAAAACCACCCAGTAAAGCACTCTTAAGAAAAAATCAGCACATGGAAATGCAAACAGCAGAAGCTGACCACCAGAGGGCAGCATTTACATCTATCCAGTGCCGGAGGTTTATAATTTACATATCAACTTTCTATTTTCTTAAACTACTTGTATAAATATGTCAAGAGTTAGATATAAATATTAGTTTCGATGTCAGTGCAGATGTGGATGACCACTATGTGCTGGATGGTCACTGACTGCAGGTTCTGACTCAATGTCCAGTGTGATGGAGTAGAAAGTGGAGACCCAAGCTGAAGCCCTGAGCTCCCCCCAGTGAAGTGAATCCTGCTCCGATACACACACACACTCCGATGTTCACTTTGGTTTTCTTTACAGTGTGTTCCTTCTTCACCCAAAGTCAACTTGCTGTCACCTTATTGCTCCGACCACAAGAACGCAGGTTCAGTTTCAATGTCGGCCTGGCTGTTTGACACTGAGAGAATCACACCTGTCTGAGAAACTACAGTGCAAGTTTCCATTACTAATTGTAGTTTGTATTGTCAACACAAAAGGCACTACATAACACAAAATATCTTTCACTTTAATGGTACTATTCTCAATTAACTCTAGTATTTCTCTATATTTTTTGTCTTTTTAATATAATCAGTTCATAAATCTCATCTCACTGAATAAGTCAGACATCACCACTTGATCAACAAATAACACAGGATCATATCCTCGCTCTTTCTTCATATTCTTTTTATGACAAAGTGTTTAAATTATCCATTCTGGATGAGATGCTCCTTTTCTGATAACACATCTGATTGACGTGTTGTGATGAAACCCGGTAGAGTAAATGGAGATCAGCTAATCTGAGAACTTCAGCGATCAACCACCTTGAGCGGACCTGGTGCCTTCTGGTGGCCTTAAGAGATTTACTTTAAATTGGTTTATTGTATTGACTCATGTCTCCACCCATCCTTCAATTTCCTAACCTGCTTATCTTTATATACATTTTTATTTATGTTAGTTTGCTTCTCACCCATCCATCCATTTTCTGGACTTTCTTTTTCCATTTCAGATTTTCAAGTCTCCAACAGCCACAGTGGGCTCAGAGCAGGAAAATACAAATCCAGGATGGCAGCCCATCACAAGGTGACGTCAACTCACTGGTCAGGGGGTCAGGTTGGAGCGGAATGTCTTTGAGAAGAAGCTGAAGAGAACTTGGACATGGACATGAGGAGAATGTGCAAAGAGCACACAGGCAGTGGCTGAGGAACCAGTGAGTGGAGATGTGAGGCAACGGTAAATTTGAGAAATAAAGTTTGTTTGGGTTTTGAATCCACAGTTCATATAAGAAAGTGAAGTTTCTGCCACCTTTTACAACTATAGCATTGGTTACCACAAGTCACAACATCACGTCATCATAATGATGAGCTAACAAAATGTCGGCAGCAGTAACACACTAAAATTGTAGCCAAAATAATAGAAAAAGAAAAATACAACGCAAAGGGTAGTTAGATATTCAAAAAATAAATATCAGTAATTCTCTGATGCAAACAAAATGACCAGTGTGAGATCATGCACAACGGTGACAATACAAGCATAAAAATTATGTAATTTGAAGCTCAGCAATTGATCGACCGAAGATACCCTGTACCTAGGAAAATGCCTGCAATTCCTCGGAGTTAATAAAGATAATCAAGAGGGTAACAGTGAGACGAGGGTCTAAGAAGCCAAAATTTAGTTCATCGGCACCCTGGTCACCAATTCAGACCCAAAACACATTCTGAGCACTCTGCAGCACACCTGTGGATCCTGAGAAGAATAAAATGCTCACAATTCGTGACTCCATAGTGCGGAACGTTAGAATTCCAAACTATGTTATACCAGCAGTTAATGTTAAATGCCTTCTAGGGGTGAAGGTATCTGACAATCAGGCTAAATCCACTGCATCCATTAAACAGTGTCATCTCCAGACAGAGGAGCAGCTTCAGCGACAGACTGCTGTCACTGTCCTGCTCCACTGACAGATTGAGGAGATCGTTCCTCCCCCAAACTATGCGACTCTTCTTCAATTCCACCCGGGGGTGTAAACGTTAACATTATACAAAGTTATTGTCTGTTTTTCACCTGCATTATTTATCATTCTTTAATTTAATATTATTTATTGTATCATTATACTGCTGCTGGAGAATGTGAATTTACCATTGGGATTAATAAAGTATCTATCTATCTAAATTGGATCCTCTTGCCCATGATGAAGTATCTACAGTACCTTATTGATGCATGTTGGCACTAATGATATTTATTTACAGCAATCTGAGGTATTAAAGGGGAACCTCATTTCTCTATGCACCAAAGCAAAAAGAAAATGTCGAAATCAAATTGTATCTGGTACCTTACCAAGATTATATAGAGGGGATGTGATTCATGGCAGATTGCATCACTGCTGGCTAGAAACATGGCGTGCAATTAAAAGCACAGCCTTTGTGAACAATTGGGATGATTTTTGAGAAAGGCCTGGATTTTTCAAAAGAGATGGCCTTCACCTTAACTGGAGGGGATCTTTTGTATTATCCTAAAATATGGCAGAAAAACCGCCTGGCTGACTGATCAGAGCACCATGCAGACCACAGTCTTGTTATCTTAAATCACAGGCTGTTGTTTATCCCACCTGTTACAGATGGGAGTGGTGGCTCTGAGGTAGGGATCTGCACTGGTAATCGGAAGGTTGCCGGTTTAAATCCGGTAAAAAGTGACTCTACTTTGTTGGGCCCTTGCCAATGACCATCCTGGGTATTAATCTGCATCCAGCCCTGCATGTTTGCCTTCCAACCTGAAGGGAAAAACCTGGGGGTTGGTGGCAGAATTGGCATCCCAGCCACCACAAGAAACCTCCCATTGTGCGATTCCATCTGAACTAGTGTGGTGCGGAGGTGTCCCCCATTCAATGGCTGCACTCGGGTCCTAATCTGCAATCCTGAGTTGGTTTGTTATGTGGTGTGTGTGGCAATGTGCTATATCAGTGTGTGCTCCTAACCTCTCCCTCTCTCTCCTCTTACTATCCTGTAGCTGTTACCCATAATCCCTGTTGTGGGGCATTCTATACATTTAGTCATGATAACCAAAAAAATAAGGTGTATAATTAGACCAAGAGATAAAGCCAGATCCTCCACCGGGGCACCTGTTATGTTCAGTTATGTTGGCATTTTTAATTGTCCCTACTCTGTTGTTGTCTAGTGTACAGTACACTACTGCAAAATCTTAATGTTTGAGCAAATTCTGTGAATGATTATTTCTGGTAACATACTAAAACAGACAACATCAAAAGTCACGTAATCTAGTTCATGAACAGAAGCAACCCTGGTAGATTGGCATGGCACTCGGACACAGGGCCCACTATCCATCCATCCATTTTCTAACACACTGAATCCGAACACAGGGTCACGGGGGTCTGCTGGAGCCAATCCCAGCCAACACAGGGCACAAGGCAGGAACCAATCCCGGGCAGGGTGCCAACCCACCGCAGGACACACACAAACACACCAAGCACACACTAGGGCCAATTTAGAATCACCAATCCACCTAACCTGCATGTCTTTGGACTGTGGGAGGAAACCGGAGCGCCCGGAGGAAACCCACGCAGACACGGGGAGAACATGCAAACTCCACGCAGGGAGGACCCGGGAAGCGAACCCAGGTCCCCAGGTCTCCCAACTGCAAGGCAGCAGCGCTACCCAGTGCGCCCCCCAATTACAAGTAGGATTGTCAAAATTATCAATCTATCAGTAAGGATCAATTGTAACATTTAACCCTTTTAACTCATTTTTCATGGTATCAATTCTACAGCCTACATTACAAATGCACTTCCAGTTTGTTCTGACTTGTGCCAGCTGAGCCTCTCAGACCACTAACAGGAATGGCTGGAGCTGCAGTCCCATTTGTTATTGCGGTGTTAAGTCAGGGATGTGTCACCCTTAGTAGGAGCGGGCATTCCAACATTCAAATGAGCAGCTTCAGAGCCAGGGCCTCCAAAAACGGCAAGCCAGCAATGTTACAAACAGAATTCTATCAAGTACGGCAATGGCGAGCAGTCCTTTTAAAAGATAAGCGAGCCACCTACAAAGATCCATGAACAATTTGGCACTTTGCACCGAGCTTCTTCTTCTTCTTTCGGCTGTTCCCATTAGGGGTCGCCACAGTGGATCATCTTTTTCCATATCTTCCTGTCCTCGTCATCTTGTTCTGTTACCCCCATCACCCCCATGTCCTCTCTCACCACATCCATAAACCTTCTCTTAGGCCTTCCTCTTCTCCTCTTTCATGGCAGCTCTATCCTTAGCATCCTTCTTCTAATATACCCAGCATCTCTCCTCTGCACATGTCCAAACCAACACAATCTGACCCTCTAATGTCCTCATTTCTAATCCTGTCCATCCTCGTCACACGCACTGCAAATAGTAACATCTTTAACTCTGCCACCTCCAGTTCTGTCTCCTGCTTTCTGGTCAGTGCCACCATCTCCAGCCCATATAACATAGCTGGTCTCACTACCGTCCTGTAGACCTTACCTTCCCTTTCACTCTGATATCCGTCCGTCACAAATCACTCCTGACACTATTCTCTGCCCACTCCACCCTGCCTGCTCACTCTTCTTCACTTCTCTTCCACAATCCCAGTTACTCTGTACTGTTGATCCCAAGTATTTAAACTCCTTCACCTTCACCAACTCTACTCTATAGTATCTTATTTCTAAATTACAGAAACAGTTATGTTTGAAGTAGGGGTGTGATGTTTGTTGTTTTCTGCAGGTTAAAATGTTTTTTGTATTCTGTTAAAAGGTTGTTTTAAGACCACGATCTACAATTTTACCTGCAGGCCAGATTAATTCTGCACGGTTTATTCAGGGAGAACACTCTTCAGCACTAGGGCTCTGTCACCCCCTCAATTTTTACATCCTCACGAGGAAGTGTGCTGACATAATGCACTACTTTGTTTTTATTACACGCAACTTCAAAATTATGTTTCACCACATTTACTATATGTTAGGTATTGCATAAAACAGTGGCGCCACTCCTCTGTGTGTCACACTAGAACGTGAATTGCGGGATGGTGACTAAAGTGAAAGTTGATTAGATTTGGCTGGCTGTGGCGGTCACTTCACGGATGAGGTCTGCATGAATACAGTAGCGTGGTGCATTTTCCTTGTGCTGTTTCACTAAAAGCACAGCAATGAATGGAATGGGTGATTTTTTTTAAAACTTTGACAGACCCTTTTTGTTGTATAGTTTCTCATACTGTTGTAGAAATCGGCTGAAAATTTTAATCCACCTACACAAGATTATGACTTTTGGCAGATGAGAACTGTAGTTTCGGGAATGGGCTACAATACGCATTAAGTTTAATGACCAGGCTATGACTACTACTGCAGATAGATAGATATAGATATAGATATAGATAGATAGATAGATAGATAGATAGATAGATAGATAGATAGATAGATAGATAGATAGATAGATAGATAGATAGATAGATAGATAGATAGATAGATAGATAGATAGATAGATAGATACTTTATTAATCCCAATGGGAAATTCACATATGATTTAATAAGTAGAATTTCTATTTAGTTTAATGACCAGGCTATGACTACTACTGCATTTAAATAACTATGATTTAATAACTAGAATTTCTATTTGTTTTCACCAATTTAAGGATTTTAATGCATACAGTATTGCAATTTTTTGAAATAAACTTTACTGAGTTGCATTACCTATTGTACTGGGTATTGAAAATAGTATAGAAGTTTGAAATTTTGGTATTGTGATAACCTTAACTATAAGACCAATTTCTAATGGCCCATTAAGCTAACACACACTCAAAACGTTGGGAAAATAGGAGGAAAATACATGCAATGAAAGAATGTGCAAATCTCACGTGGAAAATGGCTGGGCACAAGACTCTAATAACCCGTGAGTCATTAGTGGAAACCAATGTTCCACCAAAACATTTTGGTCATTTTTGTAATTTGATAAATGGCTACAATTCACAAAGCTATTTAAAAAAAGTAAGAAAAAAAAAAACACTATTCTGTCTGCTCTTTTTCAGCCACTGAAATCAGAAAATAATGCCCAGGACCACTCCAGCAATTTACAGCAAATTCAAAAGAAGAATCTACAGATGTAGGGGGTACAAAAATGTTTATTTACAAAGTTAACAAAAAGTGACTGAAACGTGAATTTAAATTTACCAACTAAAGTAAACTTGTACTCTTTAACCAAAAAAAAGACTATCGTTAATGACATCAAGAAGCTGCTGCATTACCTTCACTTTCTGTGCAGTGTTTTTAAATGTTCAACAGTAACCGGTCTTGTCCATTTATGCATTTTCTGAACCAGCTTTGTCCATTACAAGATCAGGGGATACACAAGTCAATCCCAGGACCATCAGGCTTTGAAAGCAATTAAGAACACGAGATACAATTAATTGCTGGGCACACTCAATTATTGCAGATGTTATTTAATATAATTAGCAAATCTTTGAGATACTTAAAAAGTGTGTTGGCCCACCTTCTTTGTCAAGAAAAAAAGGACATAGTTATGAACTTTACTGGTGTGCTTTGAATTAACCATTGCTAGTAAATAATGTATATAGCCTGACAATAAAACTTTACAATACTCAAAGCTATACCTTATAAAGCAATCGGTTTTTGTGATGAAACAAGTAAAATGCTGAAGAAGGCACAAAACAATGCAAATGAATTTTAAAAACCTACCTCACGGCAAACATGTGGCCTCAGGTCTGATAATTTGAGTACAAAGTCAGTTATCTCCATTATTCCTTTAGGTGATTGTTGAAGGTTCCCAATGAATCCAAGTTTACTAAAAAGGCTGACTTCTCGAAACAGTTGTTAGCTACAACCATGAGAGTGGCTTTCAATGTTTTACACTTTCTAAAGCTCAAAATAAAAATGAGGTTACCATCAAGTACACCCATACTAACTCTGCATATGCTATGTCCAGTATTTCTGCAACCTCACTGGTTCTCTCTCTCCTGTGGCTTAAATACAGAATAGGAGGAAGACCACCTCCAATCAGGGAGAAAGTTCTCAGAGGCAGAGTTGAGCACAGAGGCAAGTCAAGAGCTGGCTCCTTCCCTGCCAAAGACGTTTCATTCCACACACAAGCTTCATTTACCTATGTCACATATGGATACCAGGATTTGTCCCACTCCTGCCAATCACTTGACATGCTACATCCGACCCTGGCTCTTCAACTAGTTGTAAGTTCCTATAGTGACTAGAAGTGACTTTTCTGGACTAAGCGCGACTGGGTTAGGTGGGTCAACTGTCCATCAGGCACTCTCTGGTAAAGATCCCAAAAAGTGGGCTCCAAGAGTTGGTCCTTATATACTTAAGAGTTTTGAGAGATGCTTGCTTAGAGTTATTTAAAAAAAAATCATGACTGTCCTATTTGGATTATTCTTTGACTACTGCCCATTCTGCAATGTGTATGCCAACCATGAGCAAGAACCCTAAAATCCTCTCCACAAGACTAACATCATAGGGATTACCTCATCATATAAAATGACAAGTTCCATTTACAGCAGAACTACAATTCCAATTAAGAGATGCATTGAGAAGAAAACCTACAGCAAGTGCCATGTTCCAGGATGATAGCTGTCTAGTTCTTTTGTAAATTTAACTAAACATTATACATTTCCACAGGCACTGGACTCATTTCATTTTAAAAAGTAGAGTCTTCCAGATTCAAAAGACAGTAATTTTGAACAATACACCATAATTGACATTAAAATAATACTCCAGTGACAAAATTTGATATACAAGTATTGTGAAACTGACGCTATATTAGCAAAAGTGAAAAAAAAAACAAGAATTGAACAAAAACAAGCTCCCTTGTGATTAAAAAAAAGCACAGCAATGAAATAAAACAACACTTAGCACCACACTGGAATCTTTATCTATCCATTCATCTTATGAACCTTCCTTGCCCATTACAGAGAACGGGAAACCATAGACTTACCTCAGCAGGAATGGGCACAAACCTGACAGATAACAAGTATGCATTTTAGTGCACATCCAAATAAACACACACTTAACATTGGCTATTTACCCAGCAACACAACAAGAAAATCCCAGGTAAAAACACATAGATGTAAAAAAAAACTTTCATTCTAATTCTGGCAATTCCATCATAATACTATGCCATCTCCCACTACCGAATAGCACATCCTACAAGAATCTCAAGCACATATTTATGGAGGAAAAAAAATAAAATCAGACTCTATAGAAGTAGGTTTAAGATATTTTTATTTGCAATTTTCAGTGCTTTCAAAGATTGTGTTTTTATTAAAACTCTCACTCTTTACTTAAAACATCTCAACATTTTTCCATAAGTTAGAAAGATGTCTTAACTGCTGTACACTGTATAAGGAAAACACATGCATTCCTTCCCCATCACCTCACATACTGTAGGCTTTTTAAAAATTTTGACCACCAGCTTAATACAGTGCAAGAACTCAGAAAACATTTGCTAAAATAACTGATAAGATTATCGTACAAAAGGAAAACAGAAACACAGTACTCATGACAAGTTCATGTGCAAAACTACACTAAAGCCTGGGGAAGGGGGCAGCTGCATGATATAACAGAATAATTGAAATTGTAAAAATATCTTAACATATAACTTAAAGAGTTAGATGAACAGTTTTATTTAGCAGCATGAGGGCAAAGTAGAAAATATCTCCACATGCATGGGTCTGAGAGTGTGTAAAAGAACAGACTATGGCATGTTCAAAATGAGGAAACTGTTACCAACATTACAATATGGGTTTGTGTACTGGTGCCAAGTGTAATAAAGAAGACGTTACATTATTACTGAACCACTGTGCCCTTTCCACCTTTTTTGAAACTGCTTACTTAAAAAAATATGTATATGTTTAGCTGAACATTTTTATTCTTGAAAGTATTTAAATCTTTGACATACAACAAAAACATACAGAACAGCATGCTTTGTTTAAAGCCGATATTGTCACTGAATATAAATCATGCTTTTGTCTTTCTCTGTTTTAGAAATGGAAGGAAGTGTACAAATACATTATATGCTACCTTCTGAAGGTGCAATGGATGAAAAAACAATATAAATATTGCTATGATAATGAAATATTTGCCTGACTATTTTTCTTCAAGTGTTAAATTAGTACACATATTAAAATTAATGAAACATTATGAATTGAAAATGGCCTAAGGTCCTTGAATGAAAGTGCAGAGAAAAGTGTTATAAAAATATACATAAATGAACCATACAGTATAAATCAGAAATAAATTCAGGGATTAAAATTAAGAGTCCATTTTAAGGCATTTTTTATGTTCGCAAACAGCCAAACAAAGTAGCTCATCAATACATTACCAAGGGCAAACCGAAACACAATGTTGTAGTTAAGCACCACATATTTTATAAAAAGGAGTCATCTGCTGAAAGTTAATAATGCATTTCTAATATCTCTCTGTTTTTTCAAAATATTTTGTTACCATATGGCTTGCTGTTTGAAACAAACAGCTGTCACAAATGTCTACTGGAACACAGCGGCCACTTTGGAATAAAGTCTCTGCTGTTTACAACATGAGCATTTTTTGCCTGTATTTGGAATTGTTAAAGGTCAGCAATTATTTATGGCACCGTATTTTGAATATCTATATGCAGCAAAAAGGCAAAATCAGCCACAAGAAGATCAGTTAATCATGTATCTAAAAATAGGTTCAGATTTGTGCATTTATTTTTTGCTTCTAAATGTTGAAGCTCCAGAATATTTTAACTTGCAGTGGAAATCCTATGTAAAGCAAAACAAAAGAAGTATATTTTAGTGAAGGCTGCGGCACATTCTGTGAAATCTAGCACATTCACTTGAAATATTGAGGGGGGTGGGATGAAATCTGATATCCCTAAGAAGAAATACTGGGGTTTCAAATTAAAAATACACCTGTATAAAATATATTTTAGGATTTACAAAGTTTGGCATTTTAACATGTAAAATAAAACTTTTTCTTGAAATCATTACATTAAAAGCAGCACATACCTGTGTCCGAAATCAAAGTACAGAGACACTGGATAGAAGTAGGTAGCATGCATTGACAAAATAAATGGGGGGTGGGGGGGACACAAAAAAGTTCAGCTGATGCTTCCTGCATCCCACAAAGCACCAGTATTGCACTATGATGCCATGGCAGAACAACACTAAAAAGCATAACATTCACAGGTGTGCGCATACATGCAAGTGTCGTTTCTGTATTCCTGCCCCTCTCCGAGGATTATGAACAGGCAAGGTGATGATGATTTTTTGCATGTGCACGACTTTCCAAAGCTGGTTCCATTCTCAAAACCGTTGAATCATTGACTCACGAGACTTTCCAACTCCAATCCACTTTACTGAAATTAAAAATAAATTTACAATTAGGTATTAAATCTGACAGGCATCAATAAAATACTGAAAGGGTTAAACAAAGAAAAGTAACAAAATGGTGCTTAAACCATCGCTCATTAAGATGTTTCTGGAATTACAAGCTTGCATTATTTGGACATTTCAGCAATTTCAGCATAAAAAACACAGACGAGAAATGTTTGAGTAAGTTTTCAAAATCAGTAATATATACTGTTAAAACAAATTATCTGTTTAAAGCTAATATTTAAATCATGACATAATAACAACTTTATTATATTTGAATATATAACAAACATCATGTTGTTCCTACATATAAAATGCAGATATCCAAAATATAAACAACAGGTTTCAGTTATGGGCAGCATTAGGTAGGATGTCCATTCCTTTTCACTTAGTTTGTCAGTGTTCTAATTATGGAAAAATACACACACAAAGGCCAAGGACATACTTAACACTAGGCGACAAGTGCGGTTGCGGATGCTGCTGCTGCTACACAAGCAGTGCACGGACTATACTTAAGTGCATATTTTATACAAGGTGGATTACACGAGGTGGCTGTGTGAGAAATCATCATGCTGACAAAACAACGTCCAGTTCTGCTGTGTTTTGAGAAAGGGATTCAGCATTCTGATGCAAAGGTGCAAAAAAAACAAAAAACAAAAAAAAGGAAACAGTGACACAGAAGATGGTTTATGACACCTTTTCAATGTATCACATTGTTACAATGGGGAATACGTGACACTTTTATTTCCTATGTGAGAAATGAATGAAGAAAAGCAACATGAATACTTTTGCATGTCAGCATTTAAGTTTGATGATTTGATTCTTCCCATCGAACCATTCATCAATAATTGAAGCATGCAGATTCATCCTGTTAACTTGCCATCACATGTTGATAATAAATAGTTATGCAGATGTCACATACCAAAACCTGAACACACATGTCGCCCACATTTTTGCTGGTACTGCAATTCGCGCACTCATCTCATAAATTTCTGATGACGTGCTCAGAGGACGAGGCAAAAGAATGCTGGGAACGCGTTGCAGCCATTATGCATGTGGGTAAGCATTCTGAGCGTGAAGTATAACCTGGCCCAAACTGTGCTTACAAGTGACTAGGGAAAATATACTGCAAAACGCAATCGGTAAATCTAGGATGCAACAACCATGGGAGTTTCATGAACTCAAGTAATTATTTTGCTCTTAGACAGCACCTGCCTGTAAGAGATATGACAAGCTACAAGATATTTACCAGGCACATCAAGGTGTTCTTCTATAAACTGAACATATTTTTGAGCATTTTCTGGCAGCTCCTCAAATGTCCTAGCACTGGACGTATCAGTATTCCATCCAGGAAGCGTAACATACTCCACTTCTACTTTATTTAAGATCTCTTGATTAGCTGTAGAATGAAAATAAAAAGTCAATTTGTTACTGAATTTCTCATATTAAGGAATTGTTCTGCAAAGGTTAAACAATTTAAGAAATACATATAAATAATATGTGCTAAATAAAAACAGAGAAATAGGATGGAATAAATATACAAGCTTAAAAAATATATAGCTTAATAAACCATCTTAAAATAATAAAAACTTATTTTTGATATTTAACAGCATTAAAATAACATATTTGTTCTAGTTTGATGCTGTGTCTCTGTTACTATTTACAGGAACAGTCAGTCAGTCATTATCCAACCCACTATATCCTAACACAGGGTCAATCCCAGCCAACACAGGGCACAAGGCAGGAACAAACCCTGGGCAGGGTGCCAGCTCACCGCAGGGCGCACACACACACCAAGCACACACTAGGGACAATTTAGGATCGCCAATGCACCTAACCTGCATGTCTTTTGACTGTGGGAGGAAACCAGAGCACCCAGAGGAAACCCACGCAGACACGGGGAGAACACGCAAACTCCACACAGGGAGGACCCGGGAAACAAATCCAGGTCTCCTTACTGCGAGGCAGCATCGCTACCACTGTGCCACCATGCCGTTCTTATAGGAACAGTGAAGTAGCAAATGTTAAATGATATATTCACAAAACCATGACCATTTAGGAAGAAATTTCCCCTCACTTTACATCTCCTTGCTAATCTTGAAATGTCTTTAAATTTAAAGGGTTTGCTTTGTACCTTTGAGCGAAGGTAGTCCCATTTTACTTTCAAACACTAGCCAGAATAGTCTGCTACAGATTTTCATTTAAACTGTTATCAGCACTACTCCAGTTTGCCAGCTATTCTACTATAATAATAATAATAATAATAATAATAATAATAATAATGGAGTGGAAGAGGCCCTGAACTTCAATGATGCTCAAATGTCAATGAATTTACACTTGCCTGTTAATGTAAATAGCCAATTATTTTAGCTATGAAAAATATTGCAATATACTGTAAATAAATGCTGTTCTGAGCACACATAATTCTAATCTCTCTATGAACAACATGAAGAAACGAAGTGGATATTTCAGACTTCAACCATCCTTTTCAGCTGAAAAACAGTGAAAATCCTAGTGTGACCAAGTAATTGATTTTTATCTGAAAATGTTTGCAAATTACATTTTTTATCTCTATCTTTCTTCCATGAAACATTCCAAAAACCAAAATGAACCCAAAACTTGAATTAAACATGAACAGGGCATTTTGTATCAGATTCTCTGCCATTGTGCTAATGCTACTGGTGTTTAATAGTGATGCAAAATGTGTGGAAAACAAAGAAATACACTGCTAGGCAAAAACTAAAATGGTTTCCAGATTGCAAATAGAAATGTAAAGATGCATTTGCCCACACATATCTGGTTATAGATAATATTGTTTAACATTAGGGTGGCACACCAGCATAGTGGCTAGCACTGCCACTTCATAAATTCATCATCCTGATTTGAATCTCACTCAGACACACTGGTTAATGAAACAAGAAAAAAAAAACAAAAGTAAATATTGGTCATCCTAGAACATTGTATATGTTACCTTATTTATACTTCTAACAACAAAAATCACTATAGATTTCAAATTGTATCCCACACAGGAGTTTGTAAGAGTGATACTAAATTAAAAATGCAGTGCGTAAACTGCTATACTGATCTGATAAGTTTCTCAATGCTTTATTTTAATCATTAAAAAGTGGTAAATTAACATTAATAAATGACAATACCTGGAAAATAAGGTATTAATTCATTGTTCAGTCTGTAGGCAACGCCAACCTTTATTTCCTGAAATACATCCAGAATGTCCAGCTTTGTTAAAGCTAAGCTGTAGATGAAAAAATGTTAATTGTTACTGGTATCTTAACACTACTCTGTCCAAAATTAAATTTCCCATTACTTCAGCACTCAGTTTCTAAACTTGTACAAATGTAGGCAACGAGTTGCAATTTTAATATGTATGGCTCAACCTTTACTCAAAAAAAAAAAAACAAAAAACTAACTAATTTGAATAAATGTAACAAAACATTTAAGTGTTAATTACACCTGGAGTAGTTTCAGTTAAGTTATATGTGCCAGGTTATACTGTAATAGTAATAGAAACTGATCTTTGTAATTGGTATAAACCAATAAGGGTGAACCATGCATCAAGCTTATTATACAAATGCTGGGAGGCAAAGAAATGTAGCTTACTGGGTACAAAAAGAAGGAAGTTATACTGCCAGCTACCTCACAGAAAGAAAGAAAGAAAGAAAGAAAGAAAGAAAGAAAGAAAGAAAGAAAGAAAGAAAGAAAGAAAGAAAGAAAGAAAGAAAGAAAGAAAGAAAGAAAGAAAGAAAGAAAGAAAAATGCATGCAGCATACTGATACAAAAAACAATATTAAAGAGTAATAAAAATGCAGGTAAAAACACACAATAACTTTGAATAATGTTAACGTTTAGATTAGTAAAGGAGTATAAGAAAAAAACAGACATGGGACACACTGGAAAACCAGTTCACTAAGATGGAACATGGGTTCCAATCTGCCATCTACAGTATCCGAACAGATCATCCTGTTGCTTAGATCTTTAACTTTTATTAAAACAAAAATTAACACTTCACCATATGATACTTTTACAGAAAGTGAGAGTTGTTTATAGCCATGATTGGCTATTTAGAGGAGCAATGTTATTTGTGATAACAGATTAATTTAATAAAGTGGCCACCGAGAGTGAATTTGTATGAGCTTAACAGATATAACTGACTTCTGTTATGCTGTTAGTTCACTAGGAAATATGTTTATGCATTGAAATGTTGTCAAGGTTTTATACTTTATTGTGCTATGAATATAGTTGTAAACATTTAACTTTTTTATCCTTGACTTGCAGAAATTAACTGTTAATGCTGCTTTTTCCTTTCAATTCTTATAATGTTTAACAAACAATTTTGTGTATAGTGTGATCTATGCCAAAATTAGTTAAGACCTTCACTGCTTTATTACACACTGTACCCTATAAAGTTACGAAACAATAGACATAGTGCGCTCCTACATTGGACTGCTGCTACCAATACAAGAACACTAAGGAAAGTTTAACAGATGAGGTACTATATCTTTAAGAAGTAGGATAAAAAATTAAACTATTACTTTTTGGTGAACTCTGAATAATGTAAATAAATGCTACTAAATGATTTTCTACTTTATTTCTTCACCTACCCATTCCCAGAACCACGTTAAACAATTTCTATTTCAATAAAGAAATAACGGGAAACAAAAACATTTCTAGTTTACCTTTCTTCTTGAAAATAAACTGCTGGAGACCAACTAAAAGTTTGACAAAATTATGTTTAATGTACGGAGTGAGGGTTAGGTAAAAAGGTAATCAATCATGCTCAAACTATGAATTACTCAGGAGTACTTGACCTTATTAGATAACAAGTACAAATGTAAGAAGAGTCACTCATAATGATCAAGCATTAATGACATCTTGAGACAGATTTACACTTATGAAAAGAAAATCTGTTTTTAGTAGGCAGAACACTTGAAAATATTTCTTTAATACACAAACAACAAACAGCATGAGCAGACAGTTTAAAGAGCACAATGAACAGAATATGATGGCCATTGTCTTTTATCTGTTTATAAGATATGAATATATTCTGTGAAATGTGTTAAAGTAAAATTAACATTTACTGATTGAAAGAAAATCTCTTATGCTGAAATTATTTTCCAGTAAACAGTTGGAAGTACAGGAGAAGGGAAGTACAGTACATACTAAAGATGAAACATTTGTCTATATGTCTAAATCTGTCTAAAAGTAAAAACTAAAATAACCTTATTATATACATCTCTTACAAAATAATTTTCCTCAGATGAATTTCATCCAAGTTTTAAACAAATTTAGGACAAAAACTGATTCCTTAAATTGTTAAAGTGACAGCTTTCTAATTTATGGCATTGCAATTAATAACTAACCTATGCCAACAAAACATTTTATTTTATTGATCATGCCAACAAAACATTTTATTTTATTGATCATCTTTAACGTGAAACTTGGCATTCTTGGCACAAAATATTTTTTTTTTACTTGGAAAATATGGGAAAGATACTGGTGACTTTTTAATGCAGTTTTGAAGAAAAATGAAGTCTTGTGAGTGAAGCTATTGGATTTAGTTTCAAAACTAAATTGGTATGTGACCAAGTCACATTGCCTTTCAACATCCTTGTCATGAAAGTCAAAATGTTAATTGTTTTAATATTAAAATTCTGGATTGATATCAGGCTACTGGTTGTTATCCAATTCATATTACAAATATAGTCTGAAGTTGATAGCAACTCCAAATGAGAAAGCATAGGTATCGAACAAGAATGATAAACATTTTTAAAACGTTTGTTTTTAGATTTTTTTTTTTTTAATTAAAATAAAGTAATTTTAGAAAAATTCAAAGATGAAAGTTTAAATAAAGTAACAGAAATAATCACTCACTTATTTGATACTTCACTCAATGCACTAAAAACAATATTTTGTACTATACTACTTACATTTATCTGTGTTGTAATGATTTTTATGCTGCATCTAATATTGATTATATTCAACTCATTTCAGCTTAATTTGCTCCATTGGTATTTTATTCAAATTGTTAAAAAAATGTGTTAGTTTGTGAACTCCCTATGTACTATAGTAGGGAACAGACACAGTCATTTTAGCTTTTTACACTTTAAAGTATTCTAATGCAACTGTAGAACAGCATTATAAAGATACTCTAATCAATGATTTAACTGTTTCAATCCCAGTGGCTATTTAGTGAACTGAATGATTGCCAGACTCATATGTTGATTAAATCAGTCTCAGCCCGACAGTGTAAATTTCACTATATATACCTATATGTATACTGTGTATACTGTATATCCTTATCTCTTTGCAGACACATACAGAAATATTTTTACTTTTTTTTAAAAAAGACTGTACCGGTTGCACTATGATAACTGAAATTCTGCATAGAATTTACTAATTGTATATCCTCTTTTGTGTACTGTAAAATGTGACTAAATGAAGTTTGGTGTCCACAAGGGTATACACCCATATTTCTGTCCCAGTACACCCAAGATCTGGTGGGCAACTGGCCAACCTGGGTAAACCACAAAATGGCTATTGAAAAGAGAGACTCTCAGTGCATTCTTCTGTCAGCTATAAAACAAAACATTTTACAGCTAATAAATGCACCCATTGGGAGTGTCTGTAGGTATAAAACAATTTAAACATTTATTATTAATGAAAAAGAGCAAACCATTTCAAAGCTACAAATTAGCCTATTAGACTGCAACCAGTATATCAAAAACCTGGCAGTCACTGCTCGTTCAAATAATGAAAGCAAAGGTTCTCCAGCAGAATGAAGACACATCTCTCAAAATTAAAGAATGTAGCATTCATTACATAAATTAAATAATAAAATGTTCATAGACGTGTAACACTAAAATCAAATCTTACTTCAATTTATTGCAACATTAATATAAAATTTAGCATCTTGTTGTCTTACATAACATTCTAAAAATTACTTAATTCAGTTAGAACTGAAATAATCATTATTGGTGGTTTCAAAGATGTGTGGCTACTAGTCATGGCTTCTAGAAACTTTTCATTTTTACAATTTTCAAGTACCACTTATTTTCATAATGAAACACCTGCAGTTTTTTTGATCTTTAAAAAAAAAAAAAAAAAAAAAAATACGGTTCTTTCACATTTTTATTATAGCAAACCAGATTAGTATTTTTCTCCCTTGTGTGCATTACATAATTATCCATCAGCTATAAATGTGATCTGTAAGTCTAGAACAGAAAACATGAAAAGGTCCTTTAACACTAGAATTACCAGAGTCTACGAAAAAACTCGTAGACCCGGCCCACCTTAAAACCGTTCTCACCTCTCTTTTGTCTTCTAAATGTGCCGATTAAATAGGCATAAACTGTATAATGTATGAAGCCTGAAGTCCAAAGATCAAGTAAACACTTTCACAAAAGATTCAAGGAATAGACAACAGCTTCACTGGCATAGCGGTAAGATTTGCTGACTTGTAAACAAGAGTCCCCAGTTCGATCCCCACTCACTCCTATATTTGCCATTTTCAGTAGTGAGCTTCTCCTTTTGTTAATATTATACAGTACACACATACATTTGGTTTGGGTCTGTAACACATGGTGTGCATTTATAGGACTTGTAAAAGTTACTGTTTTTTTAATGTTTATTCTCTCTAAATCACCATCACGATACATACTACCGCCCCCCCCACCCAGGGATCTGACGCTGTAATTTTTCATTTGAAACGGAATAACTGGAGATGTGAGTGGTGTTTTGAGACAATGGAACTGGTGGACATTCTCTCATCTGGAGGGATAAAAGCTGACACACAAACACTGTTGAATCTGTCTTCTTCGTATCTCACCGTCACTTGATTTTCCTGCTCATGCTGAATTAGTGTGCACCTTATGGTGTATGATGTCAAAAAAAAACAAAAAAGCAAAAACACAGACATAGGTATATATGATATTTGGAATTATTCGTTTTATGACCTGTATAGTACATTTTGGAAAACTTTGTGGCACGGATGCAACATTATTCATATTCATTTGTATAATATCTTGCGGTTTGTAAACAGTGACTGCGTGTTTCTTTTCCCCCGATCTTGCCAGTCCCCACATGTTGCTGTATGCGATTTCTTTTGTACTCTAGGACATGCAGAGGATAGAATAGTACAGAGCAGTAAGTTCAGCGATATATGCAATCATCAGATTCAAATGTTAACTGTTCACACGCACACAAGGATCATCTTTCCTACATTTACAACGTGTGAACCTGTTACAATGCACACACTTCTCTCTATGCTGTGGTTCCTATTACACACCTGAAAGAAAGAGACAATATATGTGAAAACACCATCGCACTAATGCAATATTATTTGAAAACGAACAGCGTCAGATCGGGTGTGGTTTATGTTGGCGCTATTACTGAAAGAAAAAAAAGATCAACATGTGCGTTGATCCTGCAGCACTGAATAAGCTCACGCGCTATTATATCCCCCCCCTTCCCCTCCCACACCCACACCTGATCTGACTCTAAGGAACAGCGCAAGTACAGACGCAAACCAAGTGTGATCAAGAGTCCCTGGTTCGATCCCCACTCACTCCTATATTTGCTGTTTTCAGTGGTAAGCTGCTCTTTTTGTTAATACTATACAATACACACATACACTTGGTTTGCATCTGTACTTGCGCTGTTACCTAGAGTCAGATTGGGGGGAGGAAATGTCAGAGCGCGTGACCTTATTCAGTGCAGCAGGATCAACACACATGTTGATCTTTTTTTTTCTTTCAGTACATGTGCCTTCCCTGTTTATTTATATGTCTAGTGACTTTTCTGCCTGTCTGTCTCTCTATTACGCAGTGCTCTGTATGTCTGTGTGTTATGGATCTTAAAAATAACAGTTATAAGGACACTTGTTCATGTTAATTGCAGTCTCAATTGTTAAAAAATATTTTAAAAGGAGCATCCCACATGAAAATATAACGATCTCATTAACTGACAGTACATACCAATTTATAAATTTTATGTCCGTTTGAGGTTAAAAAGAAAAAGAAAAAAAAAAAAAACACTTTCTCCTCAACTGGGAATCGAACTCAGGTCTCTGATGGACAGTAAGCCTGCTGCTCTCTGAGACGGCAAATCTTACCGTTACGCCACGGAAGCTGTTGTATTGTTCTTGAACCTTTTGTAAAAGTGTATATTTAATGTTTGGACTTCATGCTGCTTCACACATTCTGTAGTTTATGCCTACATTTTGTAACATTTATTACTAAAATATGTGTAGTACTAGGGTGTTGTACCGTGTTAGCCATTATGAATGTAGAGAAAAGCCAAGCAAAATGACACCTTTTATACATCTTGCCTGAAGAAGAGGCCTGTGTTGCCTCGAAAGCTTGCATATTGTAATCTTTTTAGTTAGCCAATAAAAGGTGTCATTTTGCTTGGCTTTTCTTTACTAAAATATGAAAACGTTTCTGTTTTAACAATGTGTTTACACAGATGACTGTAGAAACAGAACACACATGAAATGCGTGTGTTCCAAATAACGATCTATTATTTCCACTCTAAAACTCCACTTCACTCCCAGACAATCAATCAAGGCATGAGCTGGCAGATGCTCGTGCACGGTCTAAGTCGGTGGTGGGGGATGGAATAGCCGGCTGCTTGCAGCTTGTTTTTATCGGCACATTTAGAGGACAAAGGACGCTGGCGGAGAGGTGCAAATGGTTTTAAGGTGGGCCGGATCTATGAGTTTTTTCATAGACTCTGGTAATTCTAGTGTTAAAAGCTGTATGCAATTTTTACTTACGCAGTAAATCCATTAATCATGTGGGCATACTTCAATAAAACAAGGTCCAGCCAGCCACATCTTCTCTTCCGTCCTGTGGTCACTCCAACTTCTTTGCCTCGGCTTTGCAGTATGTCACCAATATTCTACCAACATAATAAATACATAAACCAAAATAAAACAGTGAAATTAATGTAAATGGCTGTTTATTAACTGCTACTCAAGAAATGATTAACAAAAACACCCAGAAGAAAAACTATAGGAAAATAAGATCAAAAATAATTAACCTTCTGAGCGTTGCATTTTATTCCAAAATAACATGTAAAAAGCATTGCATTTTTTTGGCATGAAAAATTATATTTTTATTAAATCTCAAACGTATAACAATGATACAAATCATAATAATGATGATGAATAAAAATAATAATATGAAATCAACAATAATAATACTACTAATGATGCCAAAATAGTATATAATCTCAAAATTAATCCTTTGTGTGGTAAATCTTAAAGCACGGTGAAAGACTTAATCCAACATTACAGTCAGGACTATAATAGTGTGTTTCTTTTTGGATTTTCTTTCCAGATTGATTAGTTTTTGAACAGCACACTGCACAGATACAAGTTGGATTCTGTTTTTGTTTACTTTTGGTGGTATATAATCAATAAAATGTCTACCAATAAGACACTCTGGATTGATCCGCGATGTGTTGGATCGACGGGTCTATTTAGCGGTAGTGTGGCTGTTGGATGTGTGGCAAGGATTTGTTCTACAAACTGATGTAAAGTTTGCATGAGATGCAGTTTTGCCAGCTTTTCATTTGTATAACACAAATGCACTCCAAATGCACTGTTCCACCAGATAACAAAATATCTTTTTGTAGTATTTCTTTTGTTGCCGTCGCATAATGGGATAGAAAGTCAATGCTTGATCCACATGATTTACGCCGCCCATAGTGCTATTGTAGTTGACCACAGCACAAGGCTTTGTAATCTGCTTGTTGCCTACACAGTGACTGTAGCTGCATTATGTACAGTGTTAAGAAGACAAACATCTTTCTTGTCCTGCCATTTCAGTGCAAGCACTTTACCCTTTTGCCAAGCTACTAGATCACCTCACTGTAATTTAGCTCTGCCCAAGTTTCCAGGTATGTCTCAACGGTTAAGATGTATTGTTACATAAGCACCAGTCTTTCTTTGTAGCAAAATGTCAAATAGCTCTGGCAAAGTATAAAAATTGTCAATGGTTACACAGTAACCTTGACCCAAAAAAGCATCTATCAAAGTCGGCAGCAAAGACAGCAATGCCGTGCGGATTGTATTTCAGATCAAACATTGTCCCTTTCCCTGTGCACAGAACAGAATTCCAAATGTATCCCGTTTAGATTCACCAAGCTCGTAAAGCTTTATGCCAGATCTTGCACTTTTTGACACAATGTACTGTATCCATGACAGTCTGCCCTTATAAGCCATGAGACTTTCATTGATGCTGACATTGCAGTCTGGAATGCAAACGTTCCAAAATTTTACTACAATCGCCTGGTATATCTCCCAAATTATCATTTTGGGTGCTGGATGGGTATTCTCATCTAAATCTTCATTGTTGGTAAAGTGCAGATATTTCATAATTACAGTAATCACTCCTCCATCGCTGGGGTTGCGTTCCAGAGCCACCCGCGAAATAAGAAAATCCGCGAAGTAGAAACCATATGTTTATATGGTTATTTTTATATTGTCATGCTTGGGTCACAGATTTGCGCAGAAACACAGGAGGTTGTAGAGAGACAGGAACGTTATTCAAACACTGCAAACAAACATTTGTCTCTTTTTCAAAAGTTCAAACCGTGCTCCATGACAAGACAGAGATGACAGTTCTGTCTCACAATTAAAAGAATGCAAGCATATCTTCCTCTTCAAAGGAGTGCGTGTCAGGAGCACAGGCTGTCAGAAACAGAGAGCAAAGCAAACAAATCAATAGGGCTGTTTGGCTTAAGTATGCGAAGCACCGCGGCACAAAGCTGTTGAAGGCGGCAGCTCACACCCCCTCCGTCAGGAGCAGGGAGAGAGAGAGAGAGAGAGAGAGAGAAAGAGAGAGAGAGAGAGACAGATAAAAACAAAGAGTGAAAAATCAATACATGCCCTTTGAGCTTTTAAGTATGTGAAGCACCGTGCAGCATGTCACTTCACTAAGCAGCTGCACACAGAAGGTAGCAACGTGAAGATAATCTTTCAGCATTTTTAGACGAGCGTCCGTATCGTCTAGGTGTGCGAACAGCCCCCCTGCTCACACCCCCTACGTCAGGATCAGAGAAAGTCAGCGCAAGAGACACAGAGAAAAGTAAGTTGGGTAGCTTCTCAGCCATCTGCCAATAGCGTCCCTTGTATGAAATCAACTGGGCAAACCAACTGAGGAAGCATGTACCAGAAATTAAAAGACCCATTGTCCTCAGAAATCCGCGAACCAGCAAAAAATCCGCGATATATATTTAAATATGCTTACATATAAAATCCGCGATAGAGTGAAGCCACGAAAGGTGAAGTGCGATATAGCGAGGGATCACTGTAGTGAAAACCTACAGTTAGACATAATTTTTTCAAAGAATGGCAGCGCTGACAGCACTTTTACAGCTTGAGTGATCCTCAGTTCTAACACGCATCTGTACAGTTGCCTGAGTGACACTCGGGACTAACGCTTTTAAGCACGGTGTTCACAGCCCGAGTTAACGCTCAGCTCTAACGCTAAGGAGGCTACATAAAATGACTAAATGGTCTCAACTGATCTTTCTTAAATTTATATTTATCTTACAACAAAGCTATTAAAAATAGTTTTTTTTTTTTTTTTTTTTAATTGAGGGAATTTAATAATAATGCTTTAAAGAAAGCACATCAGGAGAGCAGCAATGGCTGCCGATATACAGAAGAAACAATTTGACAGTCAGAAAAACAACTTCTTGTTTTAAACTGAACTCTGCCTAATTAAAAATACCGCATATACTCGTGGATAAGTCGGGAGTTGATTTTACAGTATAATTTCTGGAATTTTATAATGTCGGTTGTATAAGTTGAATATGGAAAACTCATGCTATTGGTACAAGGGATTATGATATGCTAACACCCACCTGAGAGAGTAACCATGGAGCGCACAGTCTTTTTTTTCTATGTGGGTACAGCAATGCGCGGTATCAGCGCGTGCTCCTAACCTCTCTCTATTGTGCCTACGTGACCACACGGTAATACCCGAACTATTCCGAAGCAATGTTTGCACTGATTTCTGTTTTTTTGCATCTCACATCCTCCGATGTGCTCCGATGGAGCGTTTGACCAGAAGAAAATATGAAGCTGGTTTTAAATTAAACGTCACTGAAGCAGCAAAAGAAACTGGTAAATGTGCTGCTTCATCAAAATTCGATGCATCTGAGAAACTGATGTGAGATTGGAGGAGGCAAGAAGATGTTAAAAATAAAATAAAATGTCACATTTTTGAATGGGCATATAAGTCAAGGTCCGATTATATGATGGATTTTTCGGGTTTTAAGACCCGCCTTATACGTGACATATACAGTATTCAGTATTTTCTATGTGGTCATTTTGTGTGAAAATAATGTTAATCCACATTTTGATATTTTCACAACATGTGCAAGTTTATTTCAATATATATATATTTCAATATGTTCATTTGTCATCTATTCTACTCATTTAATACTAACACTTTCACTAAAATGTATTTTAAAAGAAACCAATTTTCTAAACTGCTTCTCTATAAGCCAATGTGATTTGTATCTGTGTTTGTTATTCAAAACTAATTCCTCTTTTAAGAAAAATACAGATGAACATAAAATTTAGTGAATAAATAAATCCTATTATATGGGATTTGTGACAAAATAACACACTAATGGGTATATTTTAAATCAACTTGAACAGTGTTAAATTGGTATTAAAAAAATAAAAGGTACAAAGAGTCCAAATAATTAAAGGATAGTACTGAAATGTTTTTAACAAAGACTTCAAAGAAAGTGTCCAGCCATTACGGCCTTAAAGAGGAACCAGTGCTGCTTCAAAGATTTTAAAAGGTGGAAAAAAATTAATGAAATTGTTTAAAATTACAGTAATCCCTCGCTATTTCGCGCTTCGCCTTTCGCGGCTTCACTCCATCGCGGATTTTATATGTAAGCATATTTAAATATACATCGCAGATTTTTTGCTGGTTCGCGGATTTCTGCGGACAATGGGTCTTTTAATTTCTGGTACATGCTTCCTCAGTTGGTTTGCCCAGTTGATTTCATACAAGGGACGCTATTGGCAGATGGCTGAGAAGCTACCCAACTTACTTTTCTCTCTCTCTCGCGCTGACTTTCTCTGATCCTGACGTAGGGGGATTGAGCAGGGGGGCTGTTCGCACACCTAGACGATACGGACACTCGTCTAAAAATGCTGAAAGATTATCTTCACGTTGCTACCTTCTGTGCAGCTGCTTCCTGAAGCGACATGCTGCACGGTGCTTCACATACTTAAAAGCTCGAAGGGCACGTATTGATTTTTGCTCTCTCTCTGCTCCTGACGGAGGGGGTGTGAGCTGCCGCCTTCAACAGCTTTGTGCCGCGGTGCTTCGCATACTTAAAAGCCAAACAGCCCTATTGATTTGTTTGCTTTTCTCTATCTCTCTGACATGCTCTGCTCCTGACGCGCACTCCTTTGAAGAGGAAGATATGTTTGCATTCTTTTAATTGTGAGACAGAACTGTCATCTCTGTTTTGTCATGGAGCACAGTTTAAACTTTTGAAAAAGAGACAAATGTTTGTTTGCAGTGTTTGAATAACGTTCCTGTCTCTCTACAACCTCCTGTGTTTCTGCGCAAATCTGTGACCCAAGCATGACAATATAAAAATAACCATATAAACATATGGTTTCTACTTCACGGATTTTCTTATTTCGCGGGTGGCTCTGGAACGCAACCCCCGCGATGGAGGAGGGATTACTGTACTTCTAAAATATTTACTCTGCCAATAAGATGTATGCATTTCAACAACAGGAGTATAATATAAATCCTAGTATAGTTTGAAAGCTATTGCATATGTAGCTGAAAAGTTGTAGTGTAATTCTCTTTCAGAAAAATATTATACCACTTCTTAATACTCTGCTAAATGCAGAAGGTCTTAATACAACAGTAAAGGGTTAAACAGTTGCCATTCTTAGCTTGAGCTAAAGTTTCCTCGCTAGCATTCAAGGAGCAGAGCAGATCCAATTAAAGCATTTCACAGTTAAACAAGCAAAATAAACCATGTGCATAAATTAAGACCATGTTTTACTTAAAGGTTAAAGGAGTTGTTCCAGTAACATGTACTGTATTTTACATTGCACAACTCTATAAAAAATGTACAAGTCAAAACATTTACAAAGACAACTTCAAACTACAAGTCCAAATAGAAAGCCTGAATAAAATAATTTTTTTTTTTTTTTTCCAAAAATGCATTTCCAACATAAAAAATAACACAATAAAATCATTAAAATGGTTAAATTATTAAATATGAAAAGAAAAATCTATAGAAAATACATTAAGGACAGTTTTGATTGAATATTTTGTCGATTAGGAAAATGCCTTTCTTAAATGTACATAATATTCATTTTTTCACTTCTACGTAACACTACTTAGTTCGCTTATAAAGGACACATTAATTATGCTAGCAGTCCTCTGCATTAGGTAGATGTGAAACATGTAGATGACATTATACCAGTGAAATGTAATCTTCAATGACAACTGCTAGTGGCAATCTGCCTGCAGTAATGCACTTGTGTCAGTCTGTAACATAATCTGTTTATGTGCAGACTTTGTTGGCCAGTCTCATTTCCAGTCAGATTCATACCTCACCAGTGGCAAAATAGCTTTTATCAAAAAAGGTGCTTGCCTGTGGAAATACAGCATATGTTGGAAAAAAATGCAAAATTTAAGGACATTCTCCATATGGGAAAACAGAAGCCTAATTCAATTCTAACAAACCTAACTTTATCACAGTGAAACCAAATAATACATTTAAACTCGGATAGCTACATTGCTATAAAAAAACAAAAATCAAAAATATTAAGGACAAAAACAAATTCAAGTTCAAATGACCTATACAAAATAATGTATGCTGAATAACAATGCAGAAACTAAACAGAAAATGGATTACATTTTTTTTAACCTAGACATATGCGCCAGTTGCCAGTTTGAATCCTGCAAATGGCAGAAATGACTCTAATCAGTTGGGCCCTTGAGCAAGGCCCTTCACCTGCTTCATCCTGGGTATGATGTTAATGTGCATCCAGCTCTGCAAACAGGTCCTTCATCTTACAGGGAAAACTCGAGTGGTTGGTGGAAGGATTGGTACTCCAGCCACTGTAAAATAAACCTCACACTGTTCCAAGTGTGGTGCTGAGGTTTCACCCGTTGCACGGCTGCACTCGGGTCCCAATCCGGTTGGTTCGCTGTATGGTGGGTGCGGCAACGCACTGTAATCAGCGCATGCTCGCAAGCTCGCTCTCCTCGCAGTGCTCTACTATTAATATTATCATATTCAGCTGCTATCAAGAGTACCGCCTACTCCCACATACTAAGAACCTTTGCAGCATTGTAGCAGAATGGTAATCAAAGAATGCAAGAATTATTAAGGATACAGCAGCACAAAGCATTAGACCAAAAGTCTTTCAACAGTAGGGGGTATAAACTTCTCATCGGAAACTGCTGCTCTCAATGTGAAGATGTATTAACAAAGGATAATGTAACATGTCTTCAGTGGTGAAAACATGTACTATTTTTTTTATTTTAAATCAGCTGTTCCTTATGATACATTAAAAGAAGTAAAAAAAAAAAAATCATGTTTAATATAATTTAAGATGTTCATAACTTTACAAATAAAAATTTTTAGGGTTTTTTTTGCTTTTAATTTAACCCTTCAATTATAACAGTAATACCTTGCAGACCTTTTGTGAGGAGTCCAAAATTATTCTGACTGTACAGGAGCCAGGTAAAATACGAAAAAAAAAAAATCTGATTCCTAAAATGGTTATGAATACTCAAAAGCCCTGTCTAGGTGCAAGTGGGTTGTCTTTATGACACTTTCAAAAGAAAATTGACAATTGTTTCTAAAATATGCATCTATCAGCAGTTCAGTATACAAGGCTCTTTTGGAGATAATGAGCATTATGCTCCCAAGGGTGCCACATACAGTGCATCCGTAAAGTATTCACAGCACATCACTTTTTCCACATTTTATTATGTTACAGCCTTATTCCAAAATGGATTTAATTCATTATTTTTCTCAGAATTCTACACACAACACCCCATAATGACAACATGAAAAAAGTTTACTTGAGATTTTTGGAAATTTACTAAAAATAAATAAAATTGAGAAAGCACATGTACACAAGTATTCACATCCTTTGTCACGAAGTTCAAAATTGAGCTCAGGTGCATCCTGTTTCCCCTGATCATCCTTGTGATGTTTCTGCAGCTTAATTGGAGTCCACCTGTGGTAAATTCAGTTGATTGGACATGATTTGGAAAGGCACACACCTGTCTATATAAGGTCCCACAGTTGACAGTTCATGTCAGAGCACAAACCAAGCATGAAGTCAAAGGAATTGTCTGTAGACCACCGAGACAGGATTGTCTCGAGGAACAAATCTGGGGAAGGTTACAGAATAATTTCTGCTGCTCTGAAGGTCCCAATGAGCACAGTGGCCTCCATCATCCGTAAGTGGAAGAAGTTCGAAACTACCAGGACTCTTTCTCGAACTGGCCGGCCATCTAAACTGAGCGATCGGGAGAGAAGGGCCTTAGTCAGGGAGGTGATCCAATGGTCACTCTGTGAGAGCTCCAGAGGTCCTCTGTGGAGAGAGGAGAACCTTCCAGAAGGACAACCATCTCTGCAGCAATCCACCAATCAGGCCTGTATGGTAGAGTGGCCAGACAGAAGCCACTCCTTAGTAAAAGGCACATAGCAGCCTGCCTGGAGTTTGCCAAAAGGCACCTGAAGGACTCTCAGACCATGAGAAAGAAAATTCTCTGGTCTGATGAGACAAAGATTGAACTCTTTGGTGTGAATGCCAGGCGTCACGTTTGGAGGAAACCAGGCACCGCTCATCACCAGGCCAATACCATCCCTACAGTGAAGCATGGTGGTGGCAGCATCATGTTGTGGGGATGTTTTTCAGCAGCAGGAACTGGGAGACCAGTCAGGATAAAGGGAAAGATGACTGCAGCAATGTACAAGGACATCCTGTATGAAAACCTGCTCCAGAGCGCTCTTGACCCACCTGATCTTGATCCCAATGCCCCACTGAAGTGACGGGAACTGTGCTGTAGATATGGCGCTGTCCTTCAGATAAGATGTAAAACTAAGCTCCTGACTCTTTGTAGTCATTAAAGATCACAGGGCATCTTTAAAAAAAGAGTAGGGTTTATCCAGATGTCCTGGCTAAACTGCCCTTCATGGCCTAGACATTTCGGCCCCCTAATCATGCCCTGTCTCGAATTGTCTCTCTCTCTCACCACTTCACTACCTAATTGCTAAAGTGTGGTGTGCACAGTGGCGCAATAATGGGTGCTGTTGCATCATCCATGTGGGTGTTACACATTGGTGAAATCGTTCCCTTCTGTCCAAGTGCTTTGAATAGTGAGAATAGCACTATGTAATTAATAATATTATTATTATTAAGAAGTATGTACTGCATATATGGCATACACATTCTTTGAATTATATTTTTGAATAGAAAAAGAAAAATGCATATACAGTAAAAGCGACAGTTTTCAAAGTTTGACTAGTCTTCTGCAATTTATGTGTACAGAATTATGATTCTTTCAATATGTGAGGTAAACTGTATTCAAATTTAACATGATTAAGTCAAAATCATTTTAAAAGTATTCAGACTTATTGTTGCTGCTTACATTCTTCTGTTCAGAAGGGAAGGCACCGATTCCAACTCGTGTGGTGTATGCCTTGACTACTCCATATACCTCTCCAACATTCTGAGGAGGCATTCCCAAACCGGTACAAACACCCCCAACTGTGCAGTTTGAAGAAGTCACAAATGGGTATGTTCCTGGAGGGGAAAATGGAAAAACAGCTTAGTTAAAGAAAAATCCTGGTTTTGGATTACTCAACGTATACAACTGCTAATGTCAGTAAACTTTCTGCCAGCTTCCAAAAAAAATATTGGCTTTAAAAAGCACAAATTACTTTTAATCAGCTGGAATGCGTGCATAAATTAGACTGCCTAAAGGCATTTGATGCTGACTTAAGTCATTCTGTGAATTTTTACAGACATATAAAAACAGCTCTAGGTCAACCCTGCCATAAAGATCCAAAGGTTTTACTACAGAATACAGCTGCATAATTTCAGTGAAAGGCCCTGCATGCTCTAAAGCCTTTACAATCATAAACTAATCCCTCTGAAATTTTGTTCATGCTTTGGCTGGCAAGCTCGATTTGTGGAACTCAACCCGCAACGGCAGCAAGAATCGTACTACTGGACACCTAAAAATGAAATGGACAGTGATTATAATTAACTAATAATTTATATACTGCCAGACAACTAGCTTGTGGACTATTATATATAATGCATAATAAACACAAAGGGACATAAATCATGGCTCTGAGGATAATTGTCTATCCTCTTATTGCACCATATACAGTAACTCCTTTGAATTATCTTGTTTGATGCCCTTATAAAATAATACAGCCTACCATTTTGTCTTCTATTTAGCTCAAACAAACTGGATTTATGATTTGTTAGTTAAAATCAACATAAATAGTCTGTACAATAGTAGGCAGGGCAACAGAGAAACACCTTAAGATCTTGACTGATTTGTGGACGCAATACATATTTCTCAAAGAACTGGAACTAATGTAAGATTAACCAGTGTAACCACTTAATTAGAGAAAAACATCAAGTCATAGAAAATTAACAAGCACTTCTGATTACTTAATTAAAAGGTGCAACCTTTTATAGATAATCTAACTTAAGCCAGATATTTTATATATAAATATAAAAAAATATATAAATTAGAGAGACATTGGTAAACAACATTCTAGAAAAATTAGGAAACAACTTGTTTATAACCTACAGTACCCTAGCTATAATCTATGAGATGATGAATTCATATGTTGAAGGTATACTGAATTCTCAATAAGATTTAAGAACATTAAATTGCAGGTAAAGTATAACAAAAATCTGAAGAAATTATTGAAAAACTACCACATATCACTTTTACAATCACACAGATGAAGGTTGTAAATGTTTAATCAGCACCCATTTAAGACTGCAACATTGAACAGGTCTTCAAGTAACAGGTAACAGGTCAAAACCCACCAGGTGAACCATAGCCTCTTACTGCTTATTTAGCAGTTACAGATTTGAGAGCAGATATGGAGAATACTGTCAACTGGTAGACCAAATAGATTTGTTTCAAGAGAATGCTCTCTTCCATCAATTAATTATATATCAAACAGCTTGTTCTTCCTCTTGGACATTTTAGATACTAATCTATTACAATAAAGTGTATTGTTACTGGACTGTTGAATGTTTTTGTTGTGTATAATTTGCTGAATATAGTGAAGGAAAATATGACCTATGAGGTTGTTGTCTTTCATTATCAATAATAATATATAGTTTTCTTTCACTTACTTTTGAGCATTCATTCTTGTGTTGTACTAATTGTACTAATAGTCAGCAGGGAAGTAGTGTTGGCAACCTTTTTCTCGGTTTATTTTTGCTGCCATTCTAGAGAGTGGTGGGATATGATCTTTTCTCTTACAGTTCAGTACACATGGTGGGTTACATATTAAAAAACGAATGGCTTCACTCCCCTGTCCAGAGGCGGCCCCTACCACCCTGAACTGGAGAAAGTTTGGAGAATGTTATGTTTTACTTCCTTAAGGCAGAACTTGTAAATTTCATTACACATGTATGTTCTTCACCTATGTATGATATACAATACCATTCACATTACATGTTCTCATTAAAATCAGTTTTCCATTATGAAGAAAACAGCCCTTAAGCAAAATAATTTTCGTTTTCTTAAATATTAAATATGTAGCAATCTGGAAATTGATTTACCCAAAAGCCAAAATGTGACATTTTGTCTTGACTGAAAGCATTGAAACAAACTCCTGAAGACTACAGCGCCAATGATCACATGGAAGCTAAATTATTTTCTAATATTCATATTAAGATAAAAAAAAAAACTTGATAGAAAAAAGAATGGTTAAAAATATACAAAATGAATAATCCTACTTCATTCTAACATACCAAAGTCTATATCAAGAAGAGCAGCATTTGCACCTTCAACCAGAATATTTTTTGGAGGTCCATGCAAGGCTTCATACATGAAATATACTCCATCTTTTACCATAGGCTTTACTCGTTCAACATATATCTGGAAGAGAAAAAAGAATGACATTAATTGCTCTATTTACCGAGTGAAGTCAGAAACAAAACACACCGAGAAAATTGATTCTCACCAGATTCCCTTCATGTAAGATTACTCATTGCTGGAATGTATTACTGAACTGGCATGTATTAGGCTCTTACCAAACAATCTGAACATGACTAACAATGAGGTCACTTTCTACATTTATGACATACAGATAAAAAAATGCTGCATCTAGTGTTTATGTTCATTTTGAAATATGCCAGATTCGTCTTTGCTATGCATTACTTTTTTTAGCAAAACTGGTATCAGATATGTTTAGCTTTACTCAAACTCTCTCTCACGATAATACTTATTTTCACAGTGCTATGGCAATTATAAAAATACCGTTATCTCCAGCAATAGTACCATTAGAAACATTCGAGTACTAGGGCTTGACCCCAAGGATGTCCCTAATCGGCTTGCAACCTTTATAACCATATCAAAAAGTTGAATTTTTTGGCATTTGAGAAAGCATTTAGTTTGAAGAAAAAAAAAACGGAATATAGAAAACACAGTATATGGAGAAGTTTGTCTCCTGAAGCAGTTTATCTTTCAATCCAAATGAATTGTAACTACTGCAGGACTGAATTGAGAAATTGCCATGCTGTTAACTGTTGCTACCTAAGAACATTAATGGAAAGCATTTTAAAAACAGAGGGACATGGCTGTTTGGGAAGCCACTTATGATGGTAACACAGGCTTCTATGTAATTATGTGCTTCACAAATTATATCAAATTTAAATAAGCATTTTACACAGCACTACTTCCTAACTGTGATTTTACCAGAACTGGATAGCTCTTTAGGCCCTCCCTGCGTGGAGTTTGCATGTTCTCCCCATGTCTGCATGGGTTTCCTCCGGGTACTCCAGTTTCCTTTCACAGTCCAAAGACATGCAGGTTAGGTGCATTGGCAATTCTAAATTGTCCCTAGTGTGTGCTTGGTGTGTGGGTGTGTGTGTGTGTGCCCTGCAGTGGTCTGGCATCCTGCCCAGGGTTTGTTTCCTGCCTTGCACCCTGTGTCCGCTGGGATTGGCTCCAGCAGAAACCCGTGACCCTCTAGTTAGGATATAGCGGGTTGGATAATGGATGGATGGATACCACTTTAATAAAACAAAAAGCACTCCACATATGTATGGCTTTAAAAAGGTCATTTAATTTTAACGCAAACCTTGTAAACCATGGAAACAACAAAAAAACAAAAAACAATGTCTGGTAGATTCACAAAGACAACATATTTAAATAGATTTTACTTTTTTATAACAACCATGTTTTCTTCTCAAAAACAATGCAGCTAGTAGGAATTTGTTTTGTGCAAAAACCAGTTTTACCTTTAGTTTTGCCAGTTCTCCTTCAACATCAATCTCAAGTGTTGGATACATAGACTTATATTCTTTAGCCAGAACCTTAAACCTGTCAAAAGTAATACATCAATTAAAAAATTGTTAAATACATCAGTTTCTCACAAGCCACGTGACTGGCACCCTAAATACCAACAGAAACATTTTTTATACACATACTTGCCAGGTTTATCCCATTGTTGGGATTTAACCCTTTCAAGAACAAAAAACAAAATCTGAAGTCAATGCATTAAGCACACATAAATAACCAAAAGTCTTTACTGAAAATACATTTAAAAATACTAAAAGTTTGTTATTTTTTTAATATTAATTTAACTGCATGTGCTACATTAGTACAATAAGAATAATGCCATTAATATTTAAGAACACAAATTTAACTACATGTGTACATCCCACCAACAGCAGACCCTCTTATTTAGTAGAGGGATGTGCACAATAACGCACACCTACATACAACATCCCTTGCAACACATGGCAGTTCTTAGCGAAAGATAAATTTAAATAGTTTAAACACTTGATTTCTCCCTATACTTTGAAATATGTGGGGACATACTTAACATGGGAAATCCCAAATCTCCCAAACTTGTCAGAGTAAACTAAATAACAATAAAAAAAAAAAAAACAAGAACAACATTTGTACAGCACCAAAACCACCAACTACCCAACCACTTTCTAAGAAAATAAAAGCAAGGCACTTTCAATTTTGACTATAAAGGAATTTTAATTTTCATATTCTGTAAGGAACCATTAATTAGTTACAGTAAACAATGTGTGTTATTTACACCTCTTAATGCAGCCATGGATCCTAAATTACTGGTCTTTAGTAAATGTTGAATTATGTGTGAAAAATTTACTTATTCTCTTTACAATGATTTTGCTGTAAATAAAACCATTCAAATTTACCTCTCAGCAAAAGTTTCAAAGTCAGACAAAAGGTCACATATTCTCAATCCACTTCGAGCAGCTTTTGCAGAATATACGGGACCAATCCCTTTTTTCGTTGTACCCAAACTGTAGGAGGAATATTCATAAAATTTTTTAATGTCACTTAAAACAATATACTAAAAACGTGAGGAACATTTTAATGTTTAGAGTTAATATTGAAACAAAAGTGTAAAACATAGGCTTGCAAAGAGAAAACTAAATGTGAATAGAATCAATAATATCTTATAGAATCAGTTCTCTTATTTTAGCATAAGACACACTTAGCAAGTGATACAATAAATATAATTTAACTGATATTTCCATAATTAATTTGTGCTATGTATGCTGTATATTTATTAGTGTATTTTATATATTATATATATATAAAACACACACACAGTGGTACCTGGATGGAGGTGGTATCCAGCCAGGACAGCCGAGAAGACTGGAGGATGGCTTGTGCCTCCTCCAGACCTCAAGGGGGCAACCGCCCTGGGGGCCACAGGTACACAGCTGGGAAGCTCGACCCTGTAGGGGCCCAATACCAATAGGACTTGAATCGGGTGGAAGACGGATGAGGTCTCTGAAGGAGAGAAGGAGGCGGCCTAAAGAAGAAGAATGAGTTGGTGGAGAAAGGTATTGTGTTGGCCAGAACTTTGGGGTATTGGGGCTTGTTGAGCTGAGTTGTAATAATGGAGCAAGCACTACAATAAACATGTGTGGGGTAATCCTAACGTATCTGCCTGTCTGTGTCCGGGTCAAGGTCCACAATATTAATATATATATATATATATATATATATATATATATATATATATATATATATATATATATATATATAAAAATATATGAATAAATCTTGGGACGAGACATTTTCAAAGAGATAATTTCACGTCCTGCGAGACGACACTTTGTGCCAAGAGATGACTTGAAAACCTAACAGATCCAAGCGGGGCCAGTAATAAAATTGTAGAAGAAGAAAAGACAAAAAGAGTAGAAGACAAAGTAGAATGTCGTAAAGAGGTTCAAAAACATTGACACAATACACACGCAGAGCGCATTAGCGCTAATAAATGAGTAAAGATCGCATTAGCACTAACAAATGGAAATTATTACCCAATTAAATAATGGAACTGTGAAAAGAGATCGAATATATGGACATAAGTCATATGACAGAGCTACTACAAGTTTAAATTCAAAGAAACCACAATTTGGTCAAGCTTATATTTATGATCACGGAGAAGCGGTGCAACACAGATTTGAAAGAGCTATTAAACGATCAGACATATTAGAAATTCTACAGCCAATAATAGATACAAATCCATACGTCCAAAAGTATTGCACTTTACACAAAATTCATCTGAAAAAACACGGACAAAAAGTTTTCTTGGATTTCTATATGAATCCGAAAGGTCATGCTCGCATATATAATAAACCAATGCGACGAATTGTCAGCGATAATAGTTTCAAAAGATAGAGATATCAAAGACAGAGTTGATATTTATGTTTATCCAAAAGCACAGCACGATTTGTCGCAAGCAGCAGATCCAGGAAATGACTAGAGTGTAGGGCGAGGGTTTTATATATATACTAGACAAAGAGCCCGTTTCGACAACGTAAGATGAAACGGGCACGAGTGGAATAGTAATAAGTATATGCACCACAAACCTGATACAGGTGTATTGAATGAATGTGTAATTAGGCCTGGAGCTGTAGTCGAAATCGCCTTTCAGGCCTCTAGAGCTTTAATTGAAGTCGCCTTTCTCTTTGAATTTTTGCGGCCGTAAATCCGCCACCTGCCGCGATGTCGGTCTCGTAAGGTTTTTCGGGCAGCTGCGCAGAAGGCGACTGCGCATTCAGCTTTGGACGTGCGCAGAAGGCGACCGCGCATTCAGCTTCGGACGGACGTGAGTGAGTGAGTAGATTGGCGAATTATATATAAGATTAGGGCTATCAAAGTTAACGCGTTAATAAGTGCGTTAACGCACTCTAACTTTAACACCGTTAAAAAAATTTGTGCCGTTAATGCAAGTTCTTTTTGATCCTACAAAATTCTCGTAGTTCAAGCTGAGCCTGCAAACTGAATGCGTGCCACTCTAGCCTTCAAGTTATTTCTCGCAGAAGTCACTCTATATTCCTAATTGTTGAACAATGGAAAAAGGTCCATTAAATGGGAAATTCAGTTTCAAAACATGCTCGACAGCTCACTCGATAAAACTAAGGTTGTGTGTAGTTACTGTCAAGCCGAGTTTAGTTATCACTGGAGCAGCCTATAGTATCACATGCAAGCCAAGCATCCATTTTACACAAAAAACATTAGCACGGGTATTCTGCGATAGACCACGCTTGACAGTGTTTGGCAGAAACCAATGGACGTGTCAAACTCCAACTTATTAACGGTAGCAATTGCTAAATGGATAGCCACAGCATGCAGGCCGATTTATATAGTGCAGGACGAAGGTCTGCGCAACATAATTTGGATCGCGTCCAACGACCCAACTTATGAATTACTCTCGAGAGCCACAGTCGTAACTAGTATACACGAGCTGTATGATTCAGAAAGGGCAAAACTAGCTAAGGAGTTGGAGAACACGGAGACGGTCGACCTTACTGGTGACTACTGGACATCACTTGGAAATCATAGCTACCTCGGGGTTACAAAACTGCATTCACATGCTTTGATGGTCATGAAAACATTGGAGAGCCATCATGCCGAAACATGTGCCAAACATTTTATGGATGTAGCAAAGCAGTGGAATGATTGAGAATAAAGTAACCACACTTAGTACAGATAGTGCACGAAATTTAATTTCAGCGGCGAGACAGCTGCCTTTCAAACACTTGCCATGCATCACGCACAGCATTCAAAGTTCTGTCACAGTGTCTCTGCAGAATAGTGCATTTGACGGCATACTTTCCAAATGCTGAAAGGTGGTGAGGCACTTCAAGCACAGTCCAACAAATACTGCAGAACCTGAGAAACACTAAGTTGCGCATGGCCTGAAGACTGAGACACTCGTACAAAACGTGGTGATTAGATGGAACTCCACTCTGGAGATGGTGAAGCGTGTGGGAAGAAATGAACAACCACTAAGAGATGCACTAGCCCTACATAAAACTAACGTGGTCATGCCAACAAATGCTTAGCTGGAGAAACTTCAGAAGCTGGTGGCATTGCTCGAGCCCTGCAGGTAAAACACACTTTTTTTTTTTTTTTATCTTCTAGCAATCTCACATGCCGTCATTGAAAAATGTGCGTCTCCATCAGTCACTAACTACACATAGTGAGAGTGTGGAGTCTCTTAATTTAGCGGCAAGTTCTTTTTTTTATATTGTTGGATATTTGACCAGTCCTTTAGCATATGATATGTCATAAGTCGGATTGATATTTACAGTATGACATTTTAATGTAGTAAATATGAGTGGGCCAAATTTTGTGAAGGGATGTTTGTCTATTGGGATAGAGTACACAATGTTTACTTTGATTTTAAGAACCTCCTCATTAACTTTTATTTTTTTGTGTGTCACTAGCAGCGGTCACAGATGATGACATGCCATGTGGGTTTTTTATTTATTTTGTTTTCTGAAAGGCTATGCTTGTATGTTATTCCATTTTAAAATTGGGTTTCCAGTAATGTGCGGCATTGTGCCTGCCAACATTTCTCCCGATTCTTATCAGTACCTGCAAAACATTGAATTGATCATAAAAAAAAGACTGGGTAATCTTTTAGTCACTGTGCGTTAAACTGGTACGTTTTTTGTGTCAGACAATGAAACATTTAGTGGCAGGGGCTGCCTCCTCATATGATGCAACAGTAGTAGCCCAGAGTTTAAGTTGGATTGGGAGGGGGGCTTGCCATCCTCTACTCGTTGCCTATGCTCTCCTGTGAATGTTGTGATATTACATTACAGTACATCTCCAAAGAATGTTTTGTAATTGCAAATTCGAAAAAAAAAAAAAAAAAACTGTCGCACTGTGCAGACCTAATAAAGTCTAGTTATAGTTAAGTACAACTACCTCTATGTAATCCTCAAGTCTATCTTACAGCTGTTTTGGTATTGTTTTTTTATGTATGAGTGAATACAAATGCATACAAGGCCCTCACAATTTTAAATGATATTGAATTGATTTTGGGAGATACTTTACTGAACTCCTTGGAGGAGAGAAGTTTGTTTCATGTTCAGTGGTGCTGCCTGCTTTATGCCATCTGTCTCAGGTGATGGAGAGTTCAGAGGATGACCCAGCCTATATAATAAAGTTCAAGCAAACCTTTACCATCATCTGTTTTACAATATAAGCCCACTTGTTTGTTTTCTATGTTCAGCATCGCACAGCCCTAGATTATATGAGTGAAAGCCTCCTCACAGTTGAAGTTTTGTCTTTTTTCCTCTTGTTCCAGTTATAAATGTACTTCATGTATTCAGGTATGCTCTTATATTGGGTCCATTCTTCTTAATATGGTCTGATTGCGCTTAAAAATCTTTCTGGTAAAATTTCAACATTAAAAAAAGAATAAATTTGAGCTTAATCACGATTAATTACACAAAGTCATGCGATTAAACGTTTTGATCACTTGACAGCACTAATATACTAATTATATATATATATTACATCAACCCCCATCCTACGCTCTAGTCATTTCCCGGATCTGCCGCTTGCCTCCAACTTGCAAGGAAAACTTGGGGGTTGGTGGCAGGATAGGCACTCCAGCCACTGTGTGAAAAGAAAAAAAAAAAAAAAAGTCCCCTTCCATTCAAACTAGTGTGGTGCTGAGGTGTCACCCATCGCACAGGTGCGCTTGGGTCTTAATTTGGGATCCTGAGGTGGTTCATCATGTGGTGGGTGTGGCAACACACTGAATCAGTGCATATTCCTAACCTCTTGTGCCCCACTCTTCACAAAACATGAACCAAATGATGACCAGAGGCCATTTCATGACAGGGATAAACATTTAAGTAAAATAATCAGAACAAATAACTACATTTAAGAACTATTTGCTATCCCCCCCCCCCCCCCCCCCCCCCACCCCAAGAGAAAACCAGGAGAAACTTGATAACCATGCCTTCTACAGTAGTGCAAAGTGATTAACTCCAGATCACAAAAATTCCTTTCTTACCTATCATGCAAGTTAGATATTTCATAAACAAATCCAATGACATTTTAAAACCAGGGATATTTCAGCTCTAGGCTTGTGTTATGTTTTGTTTTTTGTAATATTAAATATTTACGTTAGTATGTGGTCATAACATTTTAATATAAGGACATACATGCAAAGGCACATTTGGCTCAGCATTCCATTTTTCAAAGATAAAAACCTAAACAGAGTGCTAAATCATAATTTGCCTTTTCTTGAAAACAAAGGGAAAAAGACAATAATACAGGAAGCCTTACTTTTTCCCTGCTTGCTGTTGCCTCTGTTGCTCCTGGACACTATCAACTTCTTGATGAAAATCAAAAACTGTGGCATAAAATCAAATAAAAGTCAAGTGAATTCTAGTAACTAATTAAGACATAACAACCAAAACCTGTGGTGCTGGTACAGTGCAGAATATTCATTTTCATGAGGAACTGTCAGGACAGGTGCTCCAGTGCAACATATACTTTCCAATCATTACTAACAAAGTATACAGAAATTAAACTTTGAGATAATACTGTAACAAGAGTTCCAATTAAATGTACATTTTTCTGACTGGAAAAATATATATTTATGCTTTGCTAATTCATTACACCTGACTTAGCAGGATCTACTAATGTTTAATTTCTACTGCAATATACACTCGTCTAAAGACTTTTCATAAATTTGCTATACATTTATTTGAAGCACAAACAACATTAAAGTTACACTGGAGTGTCAAAATCAAGTTAGATGTTATGTGCTTTAATACCTTTTTTAAACTTTCGATTTATAAATAGATAAAAATAATACATTAAGGTAAAACAATAAAAATGAATTTCACTTTATGCATTACAAAATACATTTTTAAACTACTTGGATACTTCATAAGGTACACTTAAAAAACACAGTATACAGTATCAGGTTAAACACACATATACTGTACATTAGCTAAATAATGGACTACTGGTCTACGGCTAAAACCTAAGTGAAGAAATGTCAACTAAATGAACTTCAAGTGTAACTGGAGTCCACAATACCGATGACATCGCTCACAGCACACAATCTCAAGGGAGTCATTCTCAGCCACACCCATTTCAAGGTCCTAGTCACATGTATTAATGAAATGTATTGCATTTTTCATTTCAGAGGATGGACAACCACTCATACATAATATAAACAATAATCTAAGCTTTAATTAAAAAGACTATCAAGTTGCATGAGCAACACTGATTGGCTTTCAAATTTACTAAAATTTGAAAAATAATAAAAATGAACAATTAATAACAATGTATAAGAATATTATGATTGAAATGCTCTTTTAAAATTAACTTACCAATATGAGCTCTGTCTGAAATAATAAGTCGCTTTTCCCAACCTTCCAGACCTACAGGATAATTAATACATTTTAATATTTTGATTATACTGATTAAAGGTGTGAATAAATCCCTATAAGATGCCACTTGTACAACTCACAAAATTGCACATCATCTGGTCTTAAGTACTGATAATGTGTGTAAATGTTGGCCTACAAGTTAGCCTTAGGGCAGTTTAGTGTGTCAACAGGCAGAAACCTTAACATCAACAGAAACAAAAAGTTTTACATTATCCTCAACCCAAAGGAGTTGTCAAAACTAACCGAGTAAAAATATAGACCAGAGACAGGCTGCAAGGATGTGGCTGTTGCCTCATTCTATTACGGTTTTCCCCTTTACTACCATGCTTTTCTTTGTAAACATTCTTTCATTTGTACATTCTTATAATATTGCATACCCTTCCTCTCTTAGAATCAGTGTGGCACAAATACAGTACATACCTATTAAACTACTTAAGAGAAAGAGAAAAAAAAAATAGAATAAAAAGAATTATGCACTGGGCCAGCTTCATAGCAGTTCAGCACTCCACCTCTACACTAAACTCATTAGTCTCAGCTACTGATAATTCTTAAATAGTCATAGCTTATTGGAAATATTTGATTTATTGTTCTTGTTGCTTCTATAGTTTTATCATATCTGGTACCACCAAAATGCTCTCCTACGCAAAAGAATAATTAATATGACACAAATTCAATGTGGATAACAGCCACATTTGCCATGTCCAGGTAGCTAACTAATACCCAAATTGCCATGTTTTAGTGAATAAACAGACACGGTTAAATATTTTTACAATCTCTGATTGACATGTCTATTTTATCAGGAAGCATCAATATTAAACAGAAGAGATTCTGGATTTTTGCTGAAAGCCAATGTTTGTAAAAAGTTTCTAACAAGTTAACGCTATTAAGAGCAACTGTACTGTAGTTTCGCCTTTAATGATTGATAGTGTATATTTAAATTAGATTTTTCAAAATAAACATTGAACATCACAAAAAGGTACAGCACTACAAAACAACCTTTCAATGAAAGTTATATGGATTATTCAAACAAAGAAGAAGAAATTGACTTACCTTTACCCTTCTTCAAGTTTTTTTCTGCCTCTTCGAAAAGGCCTGGAAGATGAATTACTACACCATTGCCTAGATTAAATTAAAAACATTTACACGCACATTAAAATCTGAATACATTTCAGTGAATTGAACCTCAAGGAAACAGGGCCACGTCTCAAAAGGTAAAGATTTAGACAATGAAACTATGCTAAGGGCTGGTCATTTTTTTTATTTTTTAAATTGCTATATGTAGCAGCTTCAAGTAGAAGGAAGATGACTATGATTATACACTTGATTAAAAGATGTTAATAAACTTATCTATCTGATGTTGCAGCACCTGCTATAGGATTTGTCATTTTCTTTAGAGTGTAATAAGGACAGTGCTCCCTTTTGTTTCTACACACACAGAATAATAACATTAAAATAAAAAAATTACAAACATATACACACCAAAAAATGCATAAAGGAAGGAAAAACTATGGAGCAAATAGAAAAGTATCAACATAAACCTCTTTGAAACTACCTTCAAAATGTTGCTGAATCGTCTGTTTAATTGGGATGACTTTCCCATGTTCCCACCTCCTGTCCTTAACACCAGGGGTTTAATTTCACCATCTACCTCCCTTTCAACATGTTGACAGAAAGCCATTACCATTGCATGCTTTTCAATTTTAAACTCCACACTAGATTCACTTCAGGATCAAGTCCTATAATAACATTTGGGGTCAGCCATTTGGAGTCCATAGCCTTTCACTTATACATCTGAAGGAGTTGATTCATCCTCCTGTCAGCTCTCCTGAATCTCTCTCTCCTACACAGGATACTGTAAGAATTACTTCTGGGACACCCAAAAAAAGAAATTCTATATTTTCAAGCACCTCAGACGTCTCGTTTTCCTACATTGATGAACGATATACTGATGATGAGCCCGTCAGGAGAAGGTATACTAACACATACTAATAACACTCACAAGATATTACAATTCCTTATGACAGACACAAAGGATAAAACAAACTGAAAGGGAATGAAGGGGAAAGAACTATCAGTAATACATAATTACATACTGTATACTAAATGTAAACTTTTTATTTATTCATTCATTTTTTAACACAAAGAGTTACCAACCATGTATCAATAAAAATTAAAGCATAATGGTGGCTGCCTGGTACAGTACAGCTGCTCCTACCAAAGTTATGATCAATAGTTAATATTCTTAATCAGATCCTGACTTACAGTCATAAAAAAGAAAACAGATTTTTCAGGTACTTGACAGACAACATATTTCATGAATATGTTAGTTGTGTTTAACATTATGCATTATATAAAATACCTTTCATAATGTGCACATAATGACATCTTCATTGTTTTGTCTTCAACCTAAACTTCTACACAGTGAAATATGTTGCTACTCTGCGTACTCTTGTCAATTTTCCACACAGTAGTACTGTACTTTTTAATTATTTCTCGCTCTCTCTCTTACTTTAAGTGACTAACTCCTAGTTAAAACACTGCAATTTCATACAGCAAAAGGTTACCTCGTTTGTAGGCTGGGTCTGATACATTATGCGTACATTTTTTAACTCTGTATTAGAACGACCTGGCATGCATTACTTAAATACCTGTATCTTTGCACACAGCTTAAATATTTACAGACACATTTTAAAATAAATAATATAGGCTAAAGATGTAAATTGCCAGTGTGTGTTTATGTGCGAATATGCAATATGAAGGACTACCACCCTGTATGGTATTCACTGAGGTCATACATTCATTCAAGATGTTGGCAAACAATTGAGAAAAATGCATTAAACTGAAAAGTACATGCATTACGGTACAATGTCCTCTAAGAAGGCATGTTATGTAGCTTTAATTAATGATGTCTGGTTAAAACTTCAGGATTTGAGGCTTTTAGTTTCAGTACATATTTTCTTCTGGAAATGACACCACCTACAAAAACAGTACCAACCACTTTAAGTTTCCTTTAAAAACAAATTAACTTTAGTATTTATTATTAGCTTTGTTAATAATCAAATGATAAAAGAACATAGACTGTATGTTGTCTTTTAGTTTGGCTGGAGACAACAGTAATTAAACTAAGCAAAAATGGTTAGCAATTTCTAAAAAAATTATATATATATATTTATTAAAAACCTCTACTGTTAAACAAAAGGCTGATTAGCTTAACCAAAGGTGATATATAAAAGTTAAAAGGAGACTTTTAAGTATTATCACTTTTACACTACTCTTTTGCCGTGACAGACTCAATAACCCTTTTGCAACCAGTAATAATAATAATAATATATATATATATATATATATATATATATATATATATATATATATATATATATATATATTACATACAGCCCCATACACACACACACAAAAAAACATGCACACATTGTATATAATATGCCACATTTAACACTGTACTAACAATAAAAGGGAAAACTTTGTCAAAGATAGATATCAAAACTTTGTACATTATGAAGATTAAACACAATGAATATAGGATACTGACTCACCAATAAATGCTGTAACTTTAGGATTAATGATTCCACTGGGTAAAAGATGAAAATCATATTCCACAGAGTCTACTACTACAGTATGACCAGCATTGTTCCCACCCTAGTAGAAAGAGAAACGACTGTTAACAGAACACAAAATATGATCACAGAAACTGTGTACTACTTAATGCATACTTCCCAAAAATCAATGCTTTAAAAGTTATATTTAGCAGCTACTTGCGTTTGGTTGAACATCTACTGCTGGATTTATTTATATGCACTTTATATTCCTCTGTTTTTATTCTACAAGATCAACACAAGTTACCAACATGCTTTTTCAAGATTACACATAAAATGATTCTAAAGATTAATAGAATATTTCAATATGTTCTTTCATCTTAGCTAGATAGTCATAATTATTTATAAATTTAACTGAATACTGGTGGAATCCTGTTATAACAAAACTCCCTGGACCATAAAAATATTTCACTAACAGAATTTTTTTTATAACGAGTATGGGGAAAATATGTATAGGATCATAACCAGGGCCTCTGAAGTTTCACCATGTCAAACGGCACCGGTGCAAGGACAGCTCCTTAGCTGCTCTGCTGTGTCTGGTAAACAGTAAACCAAGGGCAAAGCAATTGGCTGTCCTCTGTTGGATCAGGATAACCGGGTACCATGCTTGTCGCACAATGTTTATCATTTAACACTGGCCTTTGATCTGCTCTTCCGCACCCTCTCCTGATCTGTCTTCAGCAGACTGTGTCTGCCTCAGCGGTGATTCCGAGCCGTTGATGTTCATCTAATCTGAAGATGGCAGCTAGAGCATGACGATTGCCCCTGTGTTAGACACTGTACCTGCCTTATTTATCCATATTACTAAACAAGAATGGTAAACCGGATGGACGCAGGGACATCCGGCCATGGGCCGTGGACGCAAAAGACGTCCTGCGCAGGCGCCCCACACATCCCCCCCCCCTCCAAGCAATGGAAACCGGATGGAATGCAACGTAAAATAAGAAATGAGGCGCCGCGCCCATAGCACACAGAAAAAAGGAGTCAGACGCCGGCGCCGCACACAGCATCGCACGAAGCCCATTGCACACGAAACGGGACACACACAAAGAAGAGGATTGAGACCCACGACACACAAAGCCCCCCTCCAGTAACTGAAATAAGAAATGAGGCGACGCGCCCCTAGAACACCAAAAACAATGGAGTCACACGCAAGCGCCACATAGCACACGAAACGGTTCGCACACAAAAAAGACGATTCAGACCCACGACACACAAACACCCCCTCCACTAACAGAAATAAAAACTCAGGCAACTCAAGCCCCTAGCACACAAAAAAAAAGAAGACGCGAGCGCCACACAAAGCCCATTGGACACGAAACGGGACAGACTACGGACATAGCACACGAAACGTACACAAAAAGGACGATTCAGACCCACGACCACACTAACATAAAAAAGAAATGACACACATAGCCCCATTTCTAAATGAACAGTCCGTATTAAACATACGTCATCTCAACACATTCACACTATGCAGCATAGGTGGATCTCATTACAATGAGGCACTATTAGCCGTTCAACCGCAGAAAAGGCTCGATATTAACAGTGAGTGCGATCCTCCTTATTACATATCCATATTTCTAACGCTGAAGAACAAACAAGTCATGAATTCATGATCACGGGTACAAAACGATACGGCTCGAGTGACGGGACCAAACACACGAACCCGCATGAAAAAAAACAATACACGTCGGCGCCTACAACGCGCTTCTGAAACTCCGGAAGAAAAAATGTTTCGGCTCCAAAAACGCAAAGCTCAACTAACAGTTACAGAAACGAAACCAGATGGACAGACACAATCAACGTAGACGCATGCACCACGCGTCTCAAAGTGCTGCATCGAAACAGGCACAGGTTCAAAACGACACAACTCCCGTCTCAGACATACAGAAACGGCAGCGAAGGGACAAAATAAATAAACGCAGACGTCTACAACGCGCATCTGAATTGCCGGTAAACAAGCAGGCAAGGCTCCAAAAACAGAAAGCTCAACTGACCGACATACAAAAACGGGCAAGGCTCAATACAAACAATGCACGCCGTAAACTACAACGGGCTTCTCACACAGCACAGGCAAATCGATTACAGCTCCAAAACAACACGTCCCAAATACTGGACATACAACGCCGCGCCTCTCAAACGGCACAAGCAAAAGATACACGTCACGGACATCAACGACAGACACCTGCTAAACGCTTGCGCCAGTTAGCTGACAACGCGTTCAATAATGAGTCCACTATTCAGGAAAATTCATTGGGATTAATGAATGTCATTTGTAATCATTGTCATTCACTTAACTTCCCTGAAGAAACAACTGGCAATACAAGTAATGAATTTACACGTTGTTGTCAAAAGGGTCAACTTGGACTGCCTCCTTTACATTCATATACTGAATATCTACAGAAGCTTCTAACTAACGATGTACCTGAAAGTAAAAACTTTATGAACTGCATTAGATCCTACAAATCGCTATCCACTATGAACATGAACAGTAGCAATGCACGTGGCATCCGTCTTGCAAAACTGTTAATTATTGATGAATGTACAATGGCATCCACTCACTTACTCAACACCATTGATAAACTTCTATAAACGTTGATGAATAATAATATTCCCTTTGGAGGAAAGGTACTTTTATTAGGAGGAGATTTTAGACAGTGCTTAGCTATTGTTCCACATGCCATGCGCTCAGCTATTGTTCAGTGCACCTTAAAATACGCAGACAATTGGCATTGCTTTCAAAAGATACAGTTAGTACAAAACATGCGATGTCCAGATCCAGATTATAACAATTGTTTATTACAACTGGGAGATGGTACACTCACCAATACAGATGGACTTCACCCAGATATTATTACAATTCCTCAAGCCTTTGCGACGACTTAGTTACAGAATTTGGAACAGCAATCTCATTAGACCAAATACCCCTTTTAACACAACACAGTATATTATATCCAAAAAATATTAATGTGGATCACATAAATAACCAAGTCATTGCATTACTTCCTGAAGAGACACAACTCTTTCTAAACTCCGACAAAGTTGACTCTGATGATGACAATTACCATCTTCATTTCCCCTTAGAATATTTACACACTATTAACCCAGCCGGATTACCACGACACAATCTTAGCCTTAAAAACGAAACAATAATCATGCTATTAAGAAACCTTAACACTAAACAGGGTTTATGCAATTGCACACGTTTGGTCATCAACACCATGACACACAATGTTATTCAAGCGACAGTTCTTACTGGATCACATGCTAACAATACTGTTCCGATTCCTAGAATTGACCTTACAAGTTCTGACCTGAAATTACCTTTTACACTTAAACGGCGACAGTTCCCCATTAAACCTGCATTTGCCATGACCATCAACAAATCACAAGGACAAACCATGGACAAGGTTGGCATCTACCTCTCTGAACCCGTTTTTGGACATGGGCAACTTTATGTGGCCTTCTCACGAGTTCGACCTTCATCTGACGTTAAAGTTAAGGTTATAAGTGCTCCATGCCAAGGAAAACTCATTCAAGGACAAGACACCATCTTTACTACTAATGTTGTGTACAAAGAAATTTTCCAATAAACCTATACACTGTGCCACACACTTTACTGTTTGCTTTCTATATGCATCATCTACACCTTCACACTATGCTATATCTCATTCATACATCACGCTCTTTGTCATTTCCCAACACCAGGGGTTGGTGAGCGAAGCGAGCAGGGGGCGGAGCCCCCTAGTACAGTAATAAAAGCACCTGTATTTTCCTTGAAAACCTGGACTCATCTTCCTGTTTCTCTCGCAACTCAGTGACCCAAGCTTGACAATACCTGGATAAAAAACAGTGCTTCTTGTACTGTAAAAAATGAAACGTTAGAAGTAACTTTTTTATTTTTTAAAGAAAAATACAGAATAAAAACGAGATGTTAGATGAAGACGAGGTGCAATTCCAAAATGCTTTCCCAATGTTATTTTTCTTCATTCCGGACTCAATTTTTTTCTAGGATTGTTAATTTTTCTTTCAGTGTAAACTGACGCCATTTCTCACTTTTTTTTTTTTGTTGATATCAAAGAAAACTTAAGAGTTTCATAGCACTTCTCAAACAGTACGTTATACACAACTATCCATACAGACGTTCAGTGGAGCACTGACTCATAATTTGGCTAGGTGTATGATGTCGCGCCTATGCGCTCAAGGAGCCTACACAGGACTGTCTCAGACCGGAACTTTCACAACAGACTGTCTCTCTCTTTGAGACAACCTGTTGCAGGTGTCCCAAGACTCAGCACGGAAAGTGTAGGAGTGGCATTATGTTTGTTATACTGAGATTTACATTTCGTTAAAACAAGACTCTTTTAACATGATGCTCTATGAACGTTTGTTCAGGCCCACAAAGAGTATTCGATATTCTAAAAATTTAACTACTTCGGTATTCCCTATAATGGGAATTAATCTGTATATGGAATAATCAATTTTTATTTCATGTTTTACCTTCAACAGGCAATGGCACAATCGAGTCTGGTAACTGTCTGAAGTTTGCACAACATCTACCCCTAACTAAATCCACTGGGGTAGAGCCTAACTTGGCAGTGTTTTGAGAGATCGTCAACTTAAGTGACAGTAGGATGGACTTATGTGAAAAATGTCTAAGCACTCACCCGCCCATTACAAAAGGACAGATTCATGTGGCACAAATCTACAATCAGATCACAAGCACAAAAAAAAAAAAAAAATCTGGTCAAAATCAATGATCATGAAATGCTTTATTTATATCAAACACTCTGCAAACTTAAACAATAAGTTACTAAAAAAGGTATGTGCCAATCTTATATCTTCATTAAAGTCATTACCACAGGGCATATGGAAAATAAAGAAAAATGCTGGATTTACTTCAAGAACCTTTCACCAGCTCAACAGACAAGCAAAGACTAAGATAAAGGATTTTTGTTCCTCCCTTTAAACAAATATGTGATTCTAATCAATTAAATGCATTTTATATTTAAAAAAAGACATTTCACAACTACATACAGTATTATAATTATAAGCATAATTTCAAAATAACTGATATTTCACTAATCTATTACCTGCTCTACTCTTATATTATTTCATCTTTCCATTGGAGCTTCTTAGTCTAACCCACCAGCACTAAGTGCAAGGCAGAATGCAATTTTATTATTTATAACCCTAATTTTAATTTAGATTAAATTTTAATCATTACTCCATTTTCTGTACTTTAAAATTGTGATGAAATGAGCCATCACAGTCATGGGTTTTGGTGGTCACAAAAAGCAGTACTGATTAGGGAATTTTATGAAAACTTGAAGCTCCCTCCACCAATGTTATGTGTAATTTCTATAATCCTCAAAATGTAGCAATGAACCACCCAATATGGTTGATTCACAACTGCAAACTTAAGGAGTAGGCAACAGGCTTTTTAGTAGTGTTGGGCACAACGGCTTATATCACTAACTTGCAGAATTAAACGAATATTTGTATGTTGTATGCCCCATGGAACGTTACATACAGCAGCATAACTTGTCAAAAACAAAACAGTAAATTAACTAGACAATGATAAAATATATTGTTACTTGCCAATGCATGTGCTCAGTGTTGTGTAATGAAACAGAAAGAAAAGCATGGCTTGAACCAATCTTAAAGAAGCAGACAATGCACATCACATTTGAAATGTGAAAACTCCAGTCAGATTAAAAAAAATCAGTTTAGAATGTGCAAGAAATCCTAAGCACTCCTACCATAAGAAAGAATCAATTAAACGTGATCTCATTAATTTAAACTTTCCCTTAAGAGTAAATTAAAAACAGTTTTACACTTCCTGATAAACTGATTAAATAGAACAGAACATGATTCTGCAAGGCAAAAAGAACAGCTTCAGATACTGAAGGTGACAAGTAATGTTTATGACTAAGAAAAACAATAAAACAACATAACACTGATCTAACTAGTAACACTATTCCAAACTTTATGAAAAAATAGATCCAATGAAAAATTATTTATAAAAAAAAAAATCATAATGGATATCACCTTAATTAGGGTCAGTGCTACCCTTAGATGTGGCAGAAATGAGAATGTTCAGATGGATGTGTGGAGTTACAAAAAAATAATAAGAAATGAGACAATTGGTACAAGAAAAATGGGAGAGACATCAAGAAAGTACAGAAACATGTCATGAGGAGAGACAATAAATATGTGGGAAAAAGAGGGAAGTACAGGGGAAGAGAAAGCAAGGGACACCTAAGTAGAGGAGGATGGATAAAGTAAAAGCTCAGAAGGAAATGACTTGACTGGTGATGAGGTACAGGATCAAGCTATATGGAGATGGTTGACGAAGCACATCAACCCCACATAGATGAAGAGAATGACCTTTTTAGTCAATAAGGAGTTCCTTACATATAACAGTAACAAAAATGTTCTATCTAGAACTTAAAAGTTATAGGACACACAATTTATAAGTAAATCTTTGATGAAACAGTCTTAACAGTCTACACTACAAAGTGTATGCTCTTGGTGGACTGCTGTTCGCTTAGGATCCATCAAAATGAAACAGCACATACATTTAATTTGAATTAAATCAATCACTTACTCAAATTTAAATTGTGTATCATCTACAAGCCACTTCACTAAGAAAAAAAAAGAAGATGAGAATATGGCAAGGTGTTATAAGTCAAAAGTATAATTAACGACTTGAAGAAAACTTCATCCATCCATTATCTCACCCTGCTTATTCATAAAGGAGGGGTGAAAACAAGAGTCTAACCCTAAAAGCAACAGGTTTGAGGACAAAATCAACACTAAAACAAACTAGTCTATAGCAGCACACACCATCACACTTACTCTTCCATAGCCAGTCAATATATATATATATAATTCACTAAGTCCATGGCAAGCAAGACGCATGCAAGACCAAGCCCCACCCACCAACAATTCACTAAGCAGCCGACCATGGCACACACACTACAGAACCAACAATTCGCGCAAGAGCGAAAGCATTTGCCAAGAATGTTTTCATTAATCAAGAATGAAAGTCGGAGGTTCGAAGAAGATCACATACCGTCGTAGTTCCGACCATAAACGATGCTGACTGGTGATCCGGAGGCATTATTCCCATGACCCACCGGGCAGCCATTACTCCCACTGGCATGCCTCCACATAAAGTCAAACTTAAAATTGGTTCAGTCATCATGCTTCTCAGAAACCTCATGCCAGAAAGAAGTCTCTGTAAAGGCACTAGACTGACTGTTCTCAGCATTCACCGCAATGTACTGGAATGTAAAACAATCGCAGCTCCTACCTCACAAACTGTCCATATTCCCCAGATTTCCCTGACCCCATCAGATTCAAATTTGCCTTTCACTTTTACACGCAGACAATTTCCTGTTAGATTGGCCTTTGCAATGACAATTAATAAGGCACAGGGACACACTTGCAGAACGATATGCCTGTATCTGCCAAGCCCAGTTTTCAGTTACAGACAATTGTATACAGTAATCCCTCCTCCATCAAGGGGGTTGCATTCCAGAGCCACCCGCGAAATAAGAAAATCTGCGAAGTAGAAACCATATGTTTATATAGTTATTTTTATATTGTCATGCTTGGGTCACAGATTTGCGCAGAAACACAGGAGGTTGTAGAGAGACAGGAACGTTATTCAAACACTGCAAGCAAACATTTGTCTCTTTTTCAAAAGTTTAAACTGTGCTCCATGACAAAACAGAGATGACAGTTCCGTCTCACAATTAAAAGAATACAAACATATCTTCCTCTTCAAAGGAGTGCGTGTCAGGAGCACAGGCTGTCACAGAGATAGAGAAAAGCAAAGAAATCAGTAGGGCTGCTTTTAAGTATGCGAAGCACCGCGGCACAAAGCTGTTGAAGGCGGCAGCTCACACCCCCTCCGTCAGGAGCAGACAAAGAGAGAGAGACAGACAGAGTTTGTTTTTCAATCAAAAATCAATACGTGCCCTTCGAGCTTTTAAATATGCGAAGAACCGGGCAGCATGTGGTTTCAGGAAGCAGCTGCACAAAAGATAGCAACGTGAAGATAATCTTTCAGCATTTTTAGACGAGCGTCCGTATCGTCTAGGTGTGCGAACAGCCCCCTGCTCACACCCCCTACGTCAGGATCAGAGAAAGTCAGTGCAAGAGAGACAGAGAAAAGTAAGCTGGGTAGCTTCTCAGCCATCTGCCAATAGCGTCCCTTGTATGAAATCAACTGGGCAAACCAACTGAGGAAGCATGTACCAGAAATTAAAAGACCCATTGTCCGCAGAAACCCGCGAAGCAGCGAAAAATCCGCGATATATATTTAAATATGCTTACATATAAAATCCGCGATGGAGTGAAGCCGCGAAAGGCGAAGCGCGATATAGCGAGGGATTACTGTATTGCTCTTTCCAGAGTTCCACCTTTTCATTCAATTACAGTCGTATCCTCAAACCCACCCCATTTGGACAACTGTGTCTTTCAGGAAGTGTTCACCCATCAATACATAATTATGCGGCGTATGCTACGCCGCGGGTTGGCTAGTACAATATAGTGTTTAAAAAAACAAACCCACACAAACACAGGCAGAGAAACATTCAAACAGAAGGCAAACCAGCCAAGTACAAAACCCGAATCCAAACACTAACATGGCAGTACTACCCACAGCACTAATGCACCATTTAGCTCAAATAATTGGTGTGGAAATATAGAACTATAAAAGATAAAAATATGCAAAATCATTATTCATTATGAAAGAACAAAACATGAATCATGTATACATTTTTATTTTTCAAGTATTTTGGCTCATTCATGGTCAGGTGTGATAAACATATGAACACTATACAGATTATACCAAACACCGGGTTCCTTGTGCTAAACATAAAACTCTCCTAAACAGATTATCAGGTGCAGTGCTGCCTAATTGCTTTATTATAGAAAGCCAGAATGAGATCACATCAGGAATAATTAAACTGGAATTAGCATGGTCACAATTTTTAAAGAACACCAAATACAGAAGGTTCAGCATGTACACTATGAAAACAAATTAAAAGTATCTTAATACGTCCTAAAGATCATTAAAAAAAGATTAGGTTTAATGTTATCTTTAAATTGACCCAGTATTTATGTGAAATGGATCAGCACCCTGACACAGTTCGACTCCAGCTTTATGTCTAATACTCCTGGGACAGACTATGACTCCCATGAACCTCTATTAGATTTTTGTTTATTCTTAATTTAACTAATATTTAAAGCCAAATATACAATAAAACTGAATTATATAATTTGAATGCTGCTTCGTGGAACTTCAGTGTTCCTTCAACATATTTTTCCAACAAAGTATCCATCATTTCATGTTAACTTATTACAACTGGCCAACTGTTTATGATTTTTAAGTTATATGGAGTAATCCAGTCAGGATTACACCATAAAAGATTCTATCGTTTGGGAAAAGCATTGTTGACTTGCAAAGGAGTAACTTCCACTGAACATATGTAGCAATGGTCTTACAAATTAGCTGTATCAAAGGCTGCTGCTGTATTCATATACTGTGGGATGCACAGAAACTACATGTTCTCAGTATAAAAATTTAGGTGAACCCCAAACACAGTGAACAATTCTACCTGAATTAGCCAAAATGTGTCATAGCATTTACCTGTTATTTACTGTTAACAGTATTTAAAAACCATTGTAAAAGTTGTTAGAAATTACCTTTTTGTGGCTGAACTGTATTTAAAGTGATGTAATACACAGTGTATTTAGTTTTTGCTTCATAAAAAAAAAAAATCAATAGCAACCTTGCTTTTCTATGAAAATTCTGAACAGATACTTATGTGAACCCAACAAAGTGTGAAGATGAGATGTCACACTTGGTAACACTTGAAAAATTTCATATTTGAATGCTGCCAAATTAAGCAAAGGATTTACTACACTAATAAGTAAACCATATATTCCTGGTTTTTATATTATATATATATATACAGTACAGTAATCCCTCGCTACTTCGCGGTTCACTTTTCGCGGATTCACGACTTCGCAGGTTTTTAAATACAAGTGATTGCCCGCCTATCGCGGAAGTTATGTTCCAGAAAGACCATATAAATAAACATTTTTATAGTTTAAGCCTTAAAATACCCATCCCACATGCTTTAAACACATGTAAACTTATAAAACACACTTTGTTAACACATATGATATGTGGACGTTGGGCTAAGGATATGAGTAACATCTCACTATTATAAAACATTTTAACTTCACGCAAGACAAGACAGTGAGACAGAAAAATAGGTGCTGTACAGGCTTTTAAATTATTGACACGCAGAGCGACAAGCAGCACAAAGCCAGCACAAAGTCCACTTCTCCTTAGCGTTCATTCAGCTCCCCACCCCCTTGACAATGCGAAGCGGCAGGAGCGTACTGCGCCTCCGGGGAGGGGGGTTTGAGCGAACGTGTGTTCAGCCCTTACACACCCCCACTCCTCCTCCTACTTCCGAACACGCAGAGCGACAAGCAGGCATTTTGGCAGAAGCAGCACAAAGTCCATTTCTGCTCAGCGTGAGTTCAGCTGTCCCCCTTCACAAAGCGAGTGCAGACACATCGACGTCTGATCGCTGCGTGCAGTGTTGGTCTGCGGTGTTTAAGAATGTAGAAAGTGTTTAAGAGCATAGGAAATGTTTATAAGAGTGTGGGAAAGGTTAACAAGAGAGTGAGAAAGGTTTATAAGAGTGTGGGAAGGGTTTATAAAGCCTTAAAATATGTATAAATAATAAAATAAATATAGGTCGCTACTTCGCGGATTTTCACCTATCGCAGGGGGCTCTGGAACGTAACCCCCGCGATAGGTGAGGGATGACTGTATATCAAACCCAAGAACATCAATACTATTTCATTTTTCTCCCTCAAACACTGTTACATACGGTATAACAGCTATTAATTACTATAACAAATGCTGCAAAAAAAATTATTAAACCATCACCTAGTGTAACAGCCATTACCTGTTGTAATAATGGATGCTAACTGCACCTAATAACTTTTTACACGTTTTTGGGTATATATAAAAGTGAAATTAATATTTTTTTATGTTAACAATCAACATTTAATTTCAGCATCATTCTTTCCATTTCCAATACAGAGCACACCTTCACTCTCATCAACTTAAGAGTTGATAAATGGGCAGTGTATCTATAGTGATACCAATAATATAAACTAAGCATGAACTCTAATAGTAAAGAAAGAAAAACGTAGTGAAATTCCTTAAGTGAACGTGGGGTTTCGCTATTTTTAGTACATGCCTACTTATGAAAATGAAGTAAATACTGACCAAAAAGGTAAGTGAAGGAATGCCTTTGGTGCCCCTATATGCTATTTTTTTTATATCAAATTGAAGAGATGAAGGAAATTACACAAATTAAAGGTTGTTTGAAAGTTATATGCTATATGCTTGAGCATGAGTGACTTTAGGAAGCAGACACACTCAACACAGTGATCAATTATAGCGGCCTGCTGCTTCTCTTCTTTCATTGTCACCTTTTCGCGTTAAAACTATTTAAGTTAGTTTTTGTGTTGCAATTACTTAGTACTTTTTCTTAATTTTTCACTTAAGCTGGCACTTAAATCATTCCTGAGGCAGATTGAACACTAAAGTTATGAAGAGGTAGGGGAAGTGACGGTGAAGGTGCTAGGGAATGAGAACGATGCGCATATGCATGCGCCACACGGCCGCCTTTGCTGCGCGCTGCAGAGAGTTGATTCTACAATAAAATAAAATAAAAATAAAAAGAATAATAAAAATGATCACCCTGAAGGCGGGTAGTAGGCATCACGTACAGTGCATCCGGAAAGTATTCACAGCGCGTCACTTTTTCCACATTTTGTTATGTTACAGCCTTATTCCAAAATGGATTAAAATTCATTTTTTTCCTCAAAATTCTACACACAACACCCCATGACGACAACGTGAAAAAAGTTTACTTGAGGTTTTTGCAAATTTATTAAAAATAAAAAAACTGAGAAATCACAGTTGTGAATACTTTCCGGCTGCACTGTAGTAGATGTGTACCAAATTTCAGGTCAATAGGTGAAACGGTTTGCGAGCTACAGGTGATTTAAAATCCTGGACAGACAAATGAACAGCCACGGTAGCATATTATATAGAAAGATGACTAAATCCTCCATCTCTACTGCTTTGTCTAATTTGGCACCGTGAATGCTGTAGCCTATCCATGATGCACCGGGTGCAAAACAGAAACCCACCTTGAATGTAGCATCATTTAATCGCAGGACTCGCACACTCATACTTATTATTAATACCAATATCCTTAAACCTTATAAAGAAAGAACCCAGAGCTCTTTCAGCTCAACATCAGTAACTGGAAAGTTCAAGTCTATCAGTCTCTAACTTATTTAACATGGGACGAAACGGATTCCCAAGGAAGGAAATTGTTGAGGGTCTGAAGGTTTCAAGAAATAAGTTTGAATAGCAGTTGTAAAAAAGTTTAATTGTAACAGGTTGATTGTCATACTCAGGGCTGAATTTTACATGCCCACTGCTTTTTCTGTATTAGATGCCATTTTGCATAACCTTCGTTAGGGTCACATCCCACGTTTCTAGGGGAGTGGTCTCCAAGGTCATGACCTCAAATTCATTGCCCTGACGGAATAAAAGATCAGTGATTGCACCAAGTTTTATCCGATGTGTGGATACATCTTTTAAACAGAAAACAAAATATTTAAATAAATAAATACTTGCTTTGCTATTGATCTTCGTGTCTTGTGTGGTTTTGACTTCCTGCCAAATTTTTGACTTTTATTCTTGCCTTTACCTGAGTTTCACATACTTTGTTTATAATTACTTGCTTTGTTTTGCCTTTTACATGCATCTACCTGATTTGTTTCAAAAAATGACTAGTGATACTAAATATATTTTTAATAGTGAAAATGATTGAGAATACCTGACAGCAGTATAGATTGAGAGGAGTGCAGTGGACCTGAAACTTTCTTTTGAACATTAAGAATTTAACTCAGATCTGGCATTTGTAATCACAGCAGGGTATTTTTCTTCAAGAGAAGAAAGATGTACATACAAGTTATGAATCAGTGGACAACGTGTCTGGGATAAAGCACTACAACAGTAGTGACTGGACTGGAAACCTCTGGTGTTAATAGCTCAATGTTGCATTTTTGCACTTATTAATTTGTTAATAAAAGATTATGTGTTATTTAAAATACATTTCTAACCACCCCCCTCCAAACTTCAAAAATTAAGATAAACAAACAAAAAACAGCCATTAAATTAATCAGGAATCAAAAAAAAAAAAATTATCATCATCATGGGTTGTGGTAGTGATCATTTCCCTGACTGCAACAGATTTGTCACTAAAATAATGCCTCTCCTTTTCAGTAGCTCAGCAGCTAGGCCCCCAGTGTTGTACTTCTTACTGAATTACATAACAGACAAGTGGTTTGGATTGCCTTATATGCAGTTACATGTACTTTTCCTATTTACAGTACCAGCAATCTATGTAAAAATAAAAATCACAGCAGTAAGAAACAGAAAAAGTAAACATAAAAATTCACTAATGCCCTCCAGTTAATTTATTCATAGTATCAATTTACACAAACTTAAAGTCAGATAATTAACTACAGTATGATTAACCAAAATTTTTATTCAGACTTAAGGAAAAATCAATGATCCAGTTTTTATTTCCATGTATGTTTTTCACATGCGCAAACTGCAATGAGTACGAGGCACCTGTAAGTTACAAAGCAAAAGAGAGTTTAGTTATCTATAATGGGACGAAAAAACTTAACCTATAGATGTAAAATGCACAACATGCTAACTTTAAAGTAAGGGGACACACTGACTGCTTCCGTTTCAAATCCATCGTGTGCAGACATTGGTAAACTGACCTGGGCAGCTCAGAGCATGATCTTACTTAACATAGCATCTCCCCAACACATGCTGTTAAATGTCACAGGCATCCAACTGTAAACAGCTTTAAACCTTTACCACAAGGGAGCCAATTATATTTTAGTTCTTTTGAAAAAAGCTTATTTAGATTTGTCCAATGCTGTAAAAATAATATACCAAATATATAATTGTACTACTGTGCATCTTAGCTTATATATCTTAATAAAAAATATAATCATACTTAAGTGTGTTTTGTTACTTAATACCAACATGTTTATCTTATGTTCTCCTATATTATGTTAAAAATATGAAAAACTAAAAAGTGTTCTCAGCCCATCTACTGGGAAACATGCTATATAAACAGAATATGATCAGTCTCCATAAAGAAATGTGCACATTTACTGCTTTTAGTTATTTATTTTTTTAAACATAGCTTATAACTCCAAAATACATTTTCTTCAGCACAAT